>NC_081316.1:43738073-44045600 GCF_026419965.1 Kogia breviceps
ATAAATAAATATATATTTTAAATGTTATAATGCCATTTGCAACATGGATAGACCTAGAGATCACCATACTTAGTCAAATAAGTCAGAAAGAGAAAGTCAAATATATGATATCTCTTATATGTGGGATCTAAAATATGAATAAAGTGAACTTATTTACAAAACAGAAACAGACTCACAGACATAGAAAACAAACTTATGGTTACCAAAAGGGAAAGGGGGTGGGGGAGGGATAAATTAGGAATTTGGAATTGGCAGATACAAATTACTAAATATAAAATAGATAAACAGCAAGGTCCCACTGTATAGCACAGGGAATTTTATTCAGTATCCTGTAATCAACCATAATGGAAAAGCATATGTAAAAGAATATATATATATATATATATATATATATATATATATATATATATATATATATTCTGAACTACTTTTCTGCACACCAGAAACTAACACAACATTGTTTCAATTAAAAAAAATATTTTTTAATGTTTGTGATGAACTAATCAATAGTTATTTATCATCTACTATATGTTAAGTATTATGCTAGGTAATATAAATAACACAGAAATATGATCATACTCACAAGGAGCTTACAGTTTATTTAAAAGGGCAAACTAACATATAAAATAGCAAGCTTACTTGACAAATTAATTGTAATTTTAATAAGAAATCTACTTCTTTTTTTTTTTTTTAGAATTCTACTTCTTTAACAAATATTTTTCAAATCCTTATATTGGGTCAGGCAGCATATTGGGTATTGGGTACACAAAGATGATGGAAATGATTCCTTCTTCAAGATCCTCTCAGACCAGTGAGAGACACAAATGAGTGAATAGATCATTTCTGTAGAATATTGTAAGTTTAATGATAAACTTTTGAGAGTGCTGAAAACAGAGATGAATACTAGATCTACTCAGGAGTGTGCCAAGGCTCTGGGAGAAGGTGACATTGAATTGATTATTGAATGACTAGCAGTAGATAGTCCCTTAGAGAAATAACAGAAGACAGGACAAGAATTTTGAGAAAGAGGAAACAGTGTTTGTGAGGCAAAAGATTTGTGAGCATTTTGAAGTTATTCATAGCTCAGATCAGTAGGATTAAAAGGTACTGTTGGGAGAGGCCATGCAATGTGTCTTGAGAAAATAAAGGGCAGGATCTTAAAAAGTTTTCAGTTTATTTGGATTTGATTTCATAGTATCTGTGTGGACAAACAGAATTGCAATAGAGTTCCAAGAGAATTTCTGGAGGGCTGGAAAACTGAGGAAATTAACATTTATTGGATCCATTTATGTAGAGGTGATTTTATATAAATTATTTCATATAATCCATATAGCAAATCTGCAAGATGAATATTAAGTCCATTCTGCAGAGAAGAAAACTGGGTCAAAGATATTAAGACTTTTTCCCACAGGTATGGGTTAGCCTACAAGTTTGTTTTCTTCTGTAAGCTGGCTCTAGTAGCAATTAGTTGCCTTTAACTTCATTCAAAAGAATTTTGTTAGGTTGTATTGTGACAGCTGTCATATCATCATGCATTTAAAAAAAATGAAAATTGGTGAATTTTTGTGTAGCCATTTTAATATTGAAGATGGAAGAAAAAAAGCAACATTTTCGGCATATTATGCTTTATTATTTCAAGAAAGGTTAAAACGCAACTGAAACGCAAAACAAAGATTTGTGCAGTGTATGGAGAAGGTGCTGTCACTGTTCGAAAGTGTCAAAAGTGGTTTACGAAGTTTCGTGCTAGAGATTTCTCACTGGATGATGCTCCACGGTTGGGTAGACCAGTTGAAGTTGACATCGATCAAATCGAGACGTTAATTGAGAACAATCAACGTTATACCATGTGGGGAATAGCTGACATAATCAAAATATCCAAATCCAGTGTTGAAAATCATTTGCACCAGCTTGGTTATGTTCATCGCTTTGATGTTTGGGTTCCACGTAAGTTAAGAGAAATAAACCTTTGACCATATTTCTGCATGTGATTCTCTACTGAAACGTAAAACATTCTGTTTTTAAAACAAATTGTGATGGGGCATGAAAAGTGGATACTGCACAATAATGTGGAATGGAAGAGATCATGGGTCAAGCAAAATGAACCACCATCAACCACACCAAAGGCCGGTCTTCATCCAAAGAAGGTGATGTTGTGTATATGGTGGGATTGGAAGGAAGTCCTCTATTATGAGCTCCTTCCAGAAAACCAAACAATTAATTCCAACAAGTACTGTTCTCAATTATACCAACTGAAAGCAGCGCTTGACAACAGAGTCCGGAATTCGTTAACAGAAAACGCATAATCTTCCATCAGGATAATGTGAGACAGCATGTTTCCTTGATGACCAAGCAAATATTGTTACAGCTTGGCTGGGGAGTTCTGCTTCACTTGCCATATTCATCAGACATTGCACCTTCGGATTTCCACTTATTTCAGTCTTTACAAAATTATCTTAATGGAAAAAATTTCAGTTCCCTTGAAGACTGTAAAAGGCACCTGGAACAGTTCTTTGCTCAGAAAGATAAAAAGTTTTGAGAAGATAGAGTTATGAAATTACCTGAAAAATGGCAGAAGGTAGTGGAACAAAATGATGAATAGGTTGTTCAATAAAGTTCTTGGTGAAGATGAAAAATGTGTCTTATATTTTTACTTAAAAACTGAAGGGACTTTATGACCCACCCAATAAATGGCAATGCCAACATCATGAGGAATAGATGTGTGCCAGGGCTGAACATAAGTACTATGAGAAAAGGCTTAGAAGGGATTTATAGAATGGAATTCATATGGCATAGTTACAGGATCAGTGAAATAACTGGCCAAACTACCGAAATAAATATGGATATATAGACTGCAGTCAGATTATGTAGGCATATAAGAGTAAACTCTAGGATAGATTTGAAGAGAATGAAAATTGAGAATGGTGAAGATTTCCTAGGAAGATAGTGAAATTATTAAAATAGATGTTAGGTCAGTTCTATTTGCCTAAGATAACTGAACAGGAAACTTTAGCAAGGAAGCAACTATGACACCAATTATGGTACAAAGAGATGACCCTAGATCTGGGGTCAGATTAGGAGTGGTACAGGAAGGAAAGTTTTTTGGCATTGGAACTAAAACAGATAGCATTTTTTAAAAAAAAGAAATAAAGAAACCTTAAAAGTGAGGAAAGTTTCTAATTTTAAAATTGGTTGGATATTAGAACATGAAGAAAGATTAAAATATTTCATGTCATGTAGTACTAAGAATAGGGATATAAGTGACAGAGACAGGAACTTTACTAAAGGAATCTGAGTTAGTGAGGTTTACAGGGAGTGCAGTGAGATGATGCATTCAGTTTTCGATATACTGAGTTTGAGATACCAGTGAAATATCCAAACGGCATATCCAGTAGCTCTAGGTGTTGCATATGAATCAAATACATCATTAATACAAATGTGCAGTAGTCAGAGAAATAACATACTTGTAATTGTGTCTCCTTTTTTTCTCAGAACATTTTTCCAAGAGTTGCAAATCCTAACACATAGGATCTGTTCTAAATTAATTGGTGATTTGAAGCGTGAGAAGTCTGATTTCTTTTTCTTTTTTAAATAAATTTTTTTCTTTTTCTTTCTTTTTAATAAATTTATTTATTTATTTTTAGCTGTGTTGGGTCTTCATTGCTATGCACGGGCTTTTTCTAGTTGCAGCAATCGGGGGATACTCTTTGGTGTGGTGTGAGGGCTTCTCACTGCATTTGCTTCTTTCATTGTGGAGCATGGGCTCTAGGCATGAGCGCTTCAGTAGATGTGGCACACCAGCCTCAGTAGTTGTGGCTTGCAGGCTTTAGAATGTAGGCTCCATAATTGTGGCCCATGGGCTTAGTTGCTCTGCAGCATATGGGATCTTCCCCAACCAGAGCTCGAACCCATGTCCCCTGCACTGGCAGGCTGATTCTTAACCACTGTGCTGCCAGGGAAGTTCCTGATTTATTTTTTCAAGGAGTGGTTAAAATAAAATATGTCTTGAAATAAACAGATTTCTCCCTGTGTCCTGTGTTGCAGAAATGTCACAATTATGTTAATTCTGAAGCCCTTGTTTGGAGGTACATGTGAGAGTAGTTGGGGCCCATGGACTAATAGCAGTTTACCTATTTGGTGACTTCAGAGAATGATTTCAGAATAACAATAAATATATATACATATACACACACACACGCACGTATATATATATGAATACTGACTCTCTTAAAGTAACTAAATAATAATATCCATGGTTACTTTACATTATACTGTTTTTCTTGTTACCATAGTCCTAATTATGATTTTTTATATCAAAATCCAGATTATATGTTGATAGTGGGGGTGGCTCTGTATGGAGAAGGGGAGGTGTAGGAAGTAAATGGAAACTCTCTGTACGTTTAGCTCAATTTTACTGCAAACTTAGACTGCTCTTAAAAAAAATCTATTTAAACAAACAAATTATGATCCTTATAGCTGACATAGCAATTACTCTTAAGGAGACAACTGTATCTAATTAAGAAAATAAATTAATAAACTATTTGGGAGTAGAAGTTGTGACCTTGAGACATGGGTTAAGGAAAATCAGGAAATGAGAGAAAGAAATGGATAAGCTGCTCAACATTATAAATGAACAGAATTTAGGAGTGAGGAAGAGGAGAGTCAAAAAAAAGTGTGAGCAAGAAGGGATTGGGGTGGGTGTGCTAAATAGTTAAGTGCCTGAAGAGCTCTTAGACTAGACTTGTATGTTCTTTGAAGTCATTTGTATTCTTGAAGTGTTCAAGATCTCCATCTTTCTTCCCAACCTACCACATTCAGGGATGACATTTAAAATATTTAACAACTTGGTATGGCATGGGCTCACTACTCATCAATCAGATTGGGCAACAGCTATCAAAACAGTTTGAACTTACCAGTGCCTATCATCAGAATAAAAGCCCTGAACTTACCTCCAAAAATGCCTGTATCAGGAGGGCTTTTTCTCTTGGCTTTGCTTGTTTGTTTGTTTTTAAGTGAAAAATTGGGCTGAGATTCATATATGCTTGAAACCTGGTGATGATGAGGTGGCACATGTGGGACCATGAACTGATAAATTAACTGAAGTAGTACAAGAAGAAGCCAAAGGAAATTCTGAGAATGTTGAGTTCTTATGAATTTGCTGAATCTTGGAGAGGGCACAGGAGTCTACAGGGCATGGAAACTGGAGGTTCCAGTCTATCTTTCTGACATCTCAAGAGACAAGAAGTATCTGACATCTAGATTGCATGCTATGCCCATATGCAAGATACTTCAGCACTTTCTTTCTCAATGTTTGAAAAAGGTATTATTACAAAAAGAAAACACCAAGAGAAATACTGCTTAGAATGTTTTAAATCTACCAGAGGATCTCAGAATCTGTACATCCATTGGTTGATATCTTTTGTTGGGTCTCTACAATAGAAAAGGGAATATATAGAACATTTTGCATAGTTCTGGGTTTCCTCCAGATTAGAGTCAAAATAAGAAAATTTAAAGATGACTTTCTGTAGGCCAGACAAGTACAGACCCACTTCCATCATTTCCTAGATGACCATCTTCTTTATATTCTCCTGTCCTTCGTGTTGCCTCATACTTCACTATTTACATTTTCTTCTCTTGAAAGCTGGAACTGTGTGACTATGGCATGGCTAATACTTGATTCCAAGACTCTTAATTTAGCTCAAATATTATATTTCATTTTTTAACAGAATGATGCTTTTTAAAATTCTGAAGTGGCAATTGGTTTACAATACCATGGGACCTGTGTGTATAAGGATAGTTACTTACAAGTTCAGAAGTTTAATGAAGTCTTTTATTCTTCTATGAGAATATAAAGAGCAAACCCAAAACTTGATCTTGGATTTTAAATAATAATATTTTTAAGAAAATTGAATATATTTAGTCTGTTGAGTCAAGAGCAGGATATTTAAAAATCAAATTGTGATGTTTATGATTTACTTGTTAGATCTTTAAGTTTAATCTTGGAGGGTTATATTCCAAGAACCTAATACTCTGAGAATGTCTGACATTTTGTGTATAATTTAATCCATACTTGGTTAGCTTTTGATCTATTGATCAATTTATTTGTTAATTCATTCAGTTATTTATACAGATATTCAGAAATGTTGCTAATGATTAACTTGCAATTTAAATCTCTCTAGAGGATAAGAAGAGAAAAAAGCTCAGTTCAATGGGGTCCTGGGTGGGTCTTAAATAACTGCACAGAGGAGTAAGTAAGATATTTGAAATGGATCAGCCTCATACAACTCCCTGGCAAACAACTTACAGCAATTCCTCAATAAAGTTTGTCATCAGGATCACCTTCAAATACATGAAAGACAAAATCTTAACTTATTTCTGTGGCATGGAAGGGGCAATTATATATATATAGGGCAACTGCACTTTACTTGTGGGAAAAATGTAAAAATATTTGTGCCAGTATATTTAGCTTTTTTATTGCTAGTATAATAAAAATACAAAAAACTACATAAAAATGTTTATGTCAGTAATTGAAATGCAGCCTGTATTATTATACAGGTCAGAAAGTGTTTAGACAGTAATATCTTAATATGCTGCTGTAAGGATGTGGGAGTGCAGAAACTCTAAATAATGTTGTATAAGAAATGTTTTACCACCCAGTTTACAAAGGGAGAGATTGGTAAATTCCCCTTAGGGTAAAAATGAAAAGAGCGTCTAATCATTTCTTTATTGGCCGAGCTTCTCCCCAAGGAGGGCCTAACTTTTTTGAAAAGTCCAAGAGAATTTACTATATTACATATGGCCTTTGACCATATTACATTTGATACATTCTATATTTCCAATTTAAATGCACATTTCTCCTGTGGGGGAAAGGCATTAAGTTGATGTGGAAAACTATGATCTTGTTCCATGCAAATATGGAACTTAAAGTTATAATTGTGAGAAACAAACATCTCACTTACACTGTAAGAGGTGAGGTTAATAGATAAGTTGGTTAATTAATGGAAAGGCCAAAGTGAATTTTGTCTAGGCCAGCTTCAGTGCAAACATGGATAGCACAAATAGTTCAATTCAGCTTGCTAACCACATTTCTAGAAGCAGGAACAGATGCTCTAGGCTAAAGACCACTCACAAAAGATTTTAATGAGATGAAAATGTATGAATATAAATTGCACCTTATCTCTGATGCTTTAAGAGTGAATTTTCTCAGAGATTATGTTTAGAAAGATATTGTTACTGTACGAGCATAAGTGCTCACACTCAATTTCACTTATTGCAAGGGATATTTCTATTTCTTCTGTCTCCTAAGGAATAGATTATATGGTATAATTTGTTAGATTTTGTCAATAAGCAGTCTTTTTAGGGAAACATAATTTAATATATTATCTTTTTTTTTTCTTTTTTGTTAATAATGGAAGAGGTAAGAGTGGCTCTTAGGTACCAGATAGAATAGAATACCCTCAAGTCTGTCAAACTTTAGTCACACAATTTCGGGAGCCCATATATCAATCTGATGGAGTTATGATATTGCTACAATGACTGCTTACAGGTTTGTGCTCTACAGCTAAACTGAAATCGTAGTTAAGGTATAAAAACTATAAGTACTGAAATTATTTTCTCTCACTTTCAAGGAAACATTTCTTATTTAGATGTAGGATCAATATTTAACATTATGTTAAAAGCTCCAAATATTTTGTAGTGAAGAGACTCAGAATATTAGTGTAGAGAGGAAAATATCTCAAAGTAAATAACTTCAACATAGATTTACACTTACTAGGGAAATTAAATTATTTCTATGCAAATTTTAAAAGATTTGCATTTCTCTGGGTACAGGCTAAACCACTGTAACTGAGATGTGAGAAATACAGGGTTTTTTTGTTTGTTTGTTTTTCTCATGTATCCATCCAAAGGTAGGCAGGCTTTTTGAGGCTACTTGGGTATACTATCCTTGACTATTGACTTTCACTTGTGTATCCGTGGCAGGTGGTTCAGTTTCTACCACCTCCCAGCTAGTAGGAAGGAGAAAGGGAGCAGGGAAGTCAACATCCTACAGTTTTAAGGTTAAGAACCATATCCATATCCCATTGGCCAGAATATAGTTATATTGCTGCACTTAGCTATGAGGGAGTCTGGGTGTGGTGGCAGCCTCTAAGCCAGACCCCGATGACTCTCACTGGGAACCAACATTAAATTATATATATATATATATATATATATATATATATATATATATATATATATATATATATATATATATATATAACTAAAATATACTTGCTTTAGATTAAAAAAATGCATGTTAGATAAAAAGACAGCTGGAAAAATAAACTTATTATCCTTTTGACCCACCCATGAGAAAGTTCTTCTAGATTTAAAAGAGTGCTATCTGGTCCACACAGCCTTTTACCCTCTTTCAAAATGCTTACTAAATTTTAAAAGATTTAGTGTCAATCTTGGAGTATCCTAGGAAGAGACACAGAAAATTTATCTGAAAAGAAAAGATTGGACCTCTGGGGTCTTAGGTGCTCTTCTTGAATATTTTAATACCAGCTAACATTTATTGAGTATCTACAATGTGTCTTGCTCTGTTCTAAGTACTTACCACACAGTAACTAACTTTATCCTCACAAAGACCCTTCGAAGGGTTACTGCCATATTAGGGATGAAGAGATTAACACTCAGTGGGGTGAAATAGTTTCATATGAAATATTTAATAACTGAAGTTGATGAAGCATATAGGAATAAAATCTGTTAATTCTGAGACAGAATTAAAGCAAGAAAAGAGTGAGAATGAGGCAACAAGACAACAGATTCTAGTTTAGTATAGGAGCCTTTTGGAAAACATCAACAGAATGTAGTAAATAGCAGAGTTGGCTGTCAAGCTGAGCAGAGAAAAATGTGATTCATAAACCATGAAAAGAGGTAACAAGGCAAAGAGCAGGACTGGGTCAGAGTTACTCTTTTCAAAGAGAGAAAAGTTTCCAAGATGAAGCCACAGTTGTTCTTTTAAATTAAAATTAAATATTTCTAGGAAAACTTGACCAAACAGTGGTCACTTTTGATTTTAAAAAAAGCAAGATCTCTTAACCTTTCAAAATTCATCCTGGGTTGCCTTTCTGACAATACCCTTGATAATGTCTCTCACCTCCACCAATGGAAGACTTCATCACCGCTTCCCCTCTCCTACCTCCAACTTTGATTTGGTCCCATCCTTTCACTTATCACACTTGACTATATGTGTTTACATGACTGTATTCCTTAATAGTTTATAAGTTCCTTAAAAGCCTTGCTCATGTCTTTTTAATTTGTGCTCCCTGCACCTAACAAAATACTGAACATTCTCAATAAATGTTTATTGAATTGAATTAAATGTCTGTGGTATATCGGAAGCAGTAGATATAAAACAGAAAAATCATCATTTTTTTCAGCAAAGCCGATAACACTCTTTAACACAGATAGGTGCTGTCTATCATTAGAACCTGACCAAAAAATGAAAGCTATTTCACAAGACAGCCACAGTAGGTCAACACTGCAGAAACTGCTTGGCTGAGCATGGCAATATGGTTTTCAATCCTTAGCCACAGCGTCTCAATTCACACTAAGACCACTGATGTACCCATATAAGAAGGTCCATAGAAAACAGAATATTAAGGCTTTAGAAGAAAAGAGAAAAAGATTAGAAAATTGGGATAAAAATATTTGCTGATACTTCTGCGAGGATTATAGAAGTTTAGAATCATTTTATATCGATCCTAGTGAAGTTTTATTTTTCTTTTTCCTCTAGCTTTTAGAAAGTTATACCTTCTTTTCTTCAATTCTGTTTCACCACTGTCTTAATTAAGAAATTTATAAGAGCGAGTAGTGGGATGGCCAACAATATATGCCCATCAGGGAACCATTTCCAAACCAAGAACATACATTTCAGGTTTGCCAATATAAACACTTAATGAAGGAAATTTGCTGAAATGCCGAGAAAGACTTATGTGTGTTTTCTCCTACCTTCGGTGTACAAGATCAATTAGGGCAATCAACCAGCTACTTGGAAGGATTGATCTTTGTAATTGTGAAATTGAATAGTAAGGGAAATAAAGGCATAGAAGGCTAAAAATAAGGCCTCCCTAAAACTTTTGGAATTTAGGTCTAAAAACAAACTTTTGCATTGGCAGATATGTCAACTTTTCTTCACCTTCTCCACATTGAGGGACAGTATTTGGCGTACTTATCTTGTGCTTAAAAAGTCTCAGGCTTTCTGAATGCAGGGTTAACATCTCCATTTCAAAATTATAGCTGTTATGAACCTCTCCAATGCTGTTTAAAGGAAACACTACCCACTGTGTGTCTTACCTCCATAAGAAATGTGTTGCTCTCTTAATCTGTTGGCTTTGTTTGTTATAGTTATAATCTTTGTAAATCAGAGCAACTTTGTTTTGAAGAGTGATTAATGCTTATCTCTCCTCTATGAAAAAGAGGTCAATTGGATATAAGCAGTAGAGCTGACAGTTGGTCACTTTGGTTTCAAATGGTAATTAAAGGAGCCGTAATGTTCTGGTCTGTTAGGCACTATCCTGGTAATGAGGTTTTGCTTTTATCAACTCAGAGGTCTTTGGAAGTGTTGTGCTTTTTAACCCCTGTGTTGTAACATGTGGATTTTTTTCTCTTTTACAGGTGGAAGCTTTCATATTACGTGCTAGGTTTGACCCTACGTCAAAAAGGTATAAAAATCAGGATTAAAAAAGGTTTTCATTTGTCTGTTTCAGTTTAAGTTATATTCATCATTCACCATTTCTTTATCATTATGCTGTATGTTTTTCAGTAATAGAATGAGAAGAATTATATGTATTATAAGAAAATATCTGCTGAAAGATCAGCTGTTAACCTTATGGGGATTCCCTTGCGTGTTATTTGTTGTTTTTCCCTTGCTGCTTTTAATATTTTTTCTTTTTTTAATTTTTAAAAAAATTTATTTATTTTATTTATGGCTGTGTTGGGTCTTCGTTTCTGTGCAAGGACTTTCTCTAGTTGTGGCAAGCAGGGGCCACTCTTCATCGCGGTGCATGGGCCTCCCACTATCGTAGCCTCTCTTGTTGCGGAATACAGGCTCCAGACGTGCAGGCTCAGTAATTGTGGCTCACGTGCCCAGCCGCTCTGCGGCATGTGGGATCCTCCCAGACCAGGGCTCGAACCCGTGTCTCCTGCATTGGCAGGCAGATTCCCAACCAGTGCACCACCAGGGAAGCCCCAATATGTTTTCTTTGTATTTAATTTTTGATAGTTTGATTAATATGTGTCTTGGCCTGTTTCTCCTTGGATTTATCCTGTATGGGACTCTCTGTGCTTCCTGGACTTGATTAACTATTTCCTTTCCCATATTAGGGAAGTTTTCAACTATAATCTCTTCAAATATTTTCTCAATACCTTTCTTTTTCTCTTCTTCTTCTGGGACCCCTATAATTGGAATGTTGGTGAGTTCAATGTTGTCCCAGAGGTCTCTGAGACTGTCCTCAGTTCTTTTCATTCTTTTTTCTTTATTCTGCTCTGCAGTAGTTATTTCCACTATTTTATCTTCCAGGTCATTTATCCGTTCTTTTGCCTCAGTTATTCTGCTATTGATCCCTTCTAGAGTATTTTTAATTTCATTTATTGTGTTGTTCATCATTGCTTGTTTCCTCTTTAGTTCTTCTAGGTCCTTGTTAAATGTTTCTTTTGCACAGCAAAGGAAACCATAAAAAAGACCAAAAGAAAAACCTCAGAATGGGAAAAAATATTTGCAAATGAAGCAACTGACAAAGGACTAATCTCCAAAATTTACAAGCAGCTCATGCAGCTCAATAACAAAAAAACAAACAACCCAATCCAAAACTGGGCAGAAGACCTAAACAGACATTTCTCCAAAGAAGATATACAGATTGCCAACAAACACATGAAAGAATGTTCAACATCATTAATCATTAGAGAAATGCAAATCAAAACTACAATGAGATATCATCTCACACCAGTCAGAATGTCCATCATCAAAAAATCTAGAAACAGTAAATGCTGGAGAGGTGATGGAGAAAAGGGAACCCTCTTGCACTGTTGGTGGGAATGTAAACTGATACAGCCACTATGGAGAACAGTACGGAGGTTCCTTTAAAGAGCTAAAAATAGAACTACCATACGACCCAGCAATCCCACTACTGGGCACATACCCCGAGGAAACCATAATTCAAAAAGAGTCATGTACTAAAATGTTCATTGCAGCTCTATTTACAATAGCCAGGACATGGAAGCAACCTAAGTGTCCATCGACAGATGAATGGATAAAGAAGATGTGGCACATATATACAATGGAATATTACTCAGCCATAAAAAGAAACGAAATTGAGTTATTTCCAGTGAGGTGGATGGACCTAGAGTCTGTCTTACAGAGTGAAGTAAGTCAGAAAGAGAAAAACAAATACCGTATGTTAACACATATATATGGACGCTAAGAAAAAAAAAAAAAAAAGGTCATGAAGTACCTAGGGGTAAGACAGGAATAAAGACACAGACCTACTAGACCATGGACTTGAGGATATGGGGAGGGGGAAGGGTAAGCTGTGACATAGTGAGAGAGTGGCATGGACATATATACACTACAAAACGTAAAATAGGTAGCTAGTGGGAAGCAGCCGCATAGCACAGGGAGATCAGCTAGGTGGTTTGTGACCACCTAGAGGGGTGGAATAGGGAGAGTGGGAGGGAGGGAGGGAGACGCAAGAGGGAAGAGATATGGGAACATATGTATATGTATAACTGATTCACTTTGTTATAAAGCAGAAACTAACACACCATTGTAAAGCAATTATACTCCGATAAAGATGTTAAAAAAAGAAAATATCTGTTGAAGTGGAGGCGTTAATACTATCCTGGATTTAGGCAAGAATCTCTTAAGCTTTTTATAATTGAAGTGGAGTTGATTTATAATGTTTCAGGTGTACAGCAAAGTGATTCACACATATATATATATATATATACACATATACATTATATATATATGTTCTTTTTCACATTCTTTTCCATTATAGATTATTACAAGATATGGAATATAGTGCCCTGTGCTGTACAGTAGGTCCTTGTTTATCTATTTGATATATAGTAGTGTGTATCTGTTAATCCTAAGCTTTCATTGAATTATTAAAATAACTTACCCCATCATCTGCAAGTTAACTACACCTTAATTTATGATTTTACAAATAACTAATAAATGGGTTTGACCTTTCTAGAGCTGCCAAGTAGCCAGCTGTATTACAGCTCCCACACAGAACACTACTGAATGGCATCAATCCCTTACAATTACAAAGAACCTATTCATGGGCCATCTACCATACAGAATGGTGTCCTACATGTAGGAAACATCCATCGCGTAACTAATGTGTACCAGACCCTACCAAGACTTTATAGGCTCTTTACATAATTCTGTATTATAGGTAAGGACACCAAGATTAGAGAGATTAAGTAACTTGCTCAGGTACCCACAGCTTTCATGGGGCAAAAAATTCAAGAGAAACAAGTTGCTTCCACTATTCTCTCCCAAGAACTTACAATTTAAGGAGGAAGACAAATAGCAAAATTATACAGTTATACTTCTTAATATCTGAACATTATATTCATCATTTGTAATACTAGGATAACTCTATCCCACAGGTTTGTCATAAAGATTAAACAAAAAATATGTACGAAGGGAATGATTTATATTTGTTATATACACATACATAATCAGGCACAGGATTTTAAATGCCATGTGTAATGTACAAATTCCTGATGTAATTGGATTCTTCAGCATTCTTTCAATATGATGTATCACTTTCCTCACCATACTGTTAACGAGCAAAGCAATGAACTTCTCCTATCCTTCCTTTTGAGGTACTTCACAGTGAATGTTGAAGGTAGCTGTCTAATTCTTACTACCCAAAGGCACTTTGTACTGAGTTTAGCCATGTACTGAGTTTAGCCACACAGCCTCGTATAAAATTGGCAGTATGTAAGGTCCTCTGTGAGACTGTGAGTTTCCTGAAGGCAGAAGCTATCCTTCTGGTTGTTACAGTCCATTAACACAGAGTCTGAAACATTGAACAGGAGTGTGCCCAATATGTCAATATTTCCCATAATAATTTACATGAATATAATCAATCAAATTATAGTAACTAGAAGGATTATCAAGGAAGAGAATTTCAGAAGAAGGAACACTGCCAGGAGTGACAGATTCTAGGCTCTAGTCTAAATTTTTATCTCAACACAGCTGCTGATTTGCTACGAGATCTTGCACAAGTCACTAACACTTTCTTGAATTTATAGCTTGTTGATCTATCAAATAAATATAAAAATATCTGCCTACCTATTTAAAATAAAGTTATAAATAATAATATTAAAATCTTTTAGAGTTAGAAAAGAACCAAGAGATTTCTTCCTTCCTACCACAACCCCATTTAAAGCTGTCATCCAAAAATACTGAGTTGACAAAATAGAGAAAATTATTAGTTATCGAACCAAGATTTCTTGCTTCTCATTCCAGTCCTATATTTACTGTATTATCCTACCAGGAAGAAAATTACATGTTAAATAAGTACAATCTGATATACCTCATATTTGGAACATACTCTAGAATTTACAAACAATTGCATAACTGCTAATTGCGCTATAGGTTACCCATCCTCATTCTGACATTTTACAGGAGAAAACATGGGCTCAGTAAATTTAGGATGAATTAGCCAAAGTCACACAGATCACAAGGGGCTGAGCTAGGACTTGGACTCACTATCCTGTCTTACACTTTGTTCACCTTTGAATAGATGTTGAAGTACCTGCTGAATACCATGGTTGTGTTATATTCTAATAAATGAGCTAATCTTGGTATTGTTTCCCATAACATTTAGGAGTAAAATTTTCCTTTTTTTTTCTTTCATAGATCCTAATTTTTGCTATTGAAAGTATTATTTCATCACTTGTAAACCATGAAATTAAGCTATTTTCCTCCTACTTAGTAAAATGCTGTACGCTTAGTGGAGGAGAGCATGGAGGATTCACAAACAGAGGAAATGTCTCAAGTCTTACCAGGCATATTTTTGCAAAATTAATTCAATGGAATATATAACAATTTATAATACCAGACTTTCACATAGCAGCAGGATACAATATTCTAAGTGTAATAGAAAGAAAATACTTACCCTGCCTTAAGGTAGAAAAATTGTGGAATTCTCTTCCAGTAAAACTTTCCAAATTCCAAATTTCCAATTTGGCAAAAAGTCAAAAGGTTTTTAAGAGCTTATTTCTAAGCTATGAATTAGGTCTAAGAGGTGAAATCTCCTGATAGGTTAGGTTTAGGGCAAATTTATCTCTTAGTGGCCAAGTTCACTGTGTAAGGTAAGTGGTTATTCAGATATGTGGTAAAAGTGTAAGAATATTTGTTTACACATGTCAATGAGATGACATCCTAAATAGCTAGGAAACTACAGGTGAACTTGGTTTTTCTAAAATAAACTCTGGTAAAGCAGAAATATGTCCTGTAAGTTTCAGGCATAGTTATGTAGCCTGTATCACCTTAAGACACACTAGGTGAATAAGGAAACAGAAGAGATTTTCTTAATATAGAGAATACCAGAATTTAGTAATATAAAAAGAAAAAAAAATCAGCAATTGACTTGGGCAAAATATAATACTATAGTTACACTGAAAAAGAAACAGGTTATTCTGACCTTTTAATGCTAACTTCCAACATACTGAAATTAGTGATTTATGTAAGTTTCTCTGATAGATACAAAACTATTATAATTGTTGTTGCCCTAATTATAATTTCAAGGTTAAACTATTTCACATGATATTATTTCTTGATTATTTTATCTCAGTGAGTATTACCCTACACAATGTAGGTGGGTCTCATTCAATCAGTGGAAGACCTTAGAGAAAAGACAGATGTTTCCCAAAGAAGGAGAAACTCTCCTCAAGGCTGCAACATAGTAACTCTGCCAAAGTTTCCAGCCTGCTACCCTGAGGAATTCAGACTCCAGACTGCAACATCAACTTTTGCTTGTTTTTCCAGCCTGCTGACCTGATCTAAAAATTTTGGACTTGCCAGTCTTCACAATCACATGACACCATGAGACAATTCCTTAAAATAAATCTCTCCTTAAAATAAATCTCTCTCTCTCTCTCTCTCTCTCTCTCTCTCTCTCTATATATATATATATATATATATATATATATATACTATAACACATACACATATACAAAACCTATTCTTCTGTCTCTCTGGAGTACTAATATACTCTTCTACCCATATTCCCCCAAACCTATGAACCTAGGAATTTTTAACCTGTTAAACTGTAAACCACTTTAAATCCTTATGAAAGAGGCTGAGTGATACATTAATAAGCAAAATAAATAATAATAATGTAACACACATGAATATTCCAGGCATAATACTCTCACAGAATTCCAAAAACAAAGATAATACCCTGGGCTAAAATGCTTTTAGCAAATGTGGAATTCAAGTTGGAAACAATAAAATGGATAGAGTTTGAATAGATAAAAAATAAAATAATATGAAATATAGAGTGTTGCTGGTGAGCAGAAAACAACCTAGAACTGAGTTTGCCAGCTTACTTCCTATATTCATCAAGGCAAGAGCAGGCCATTCCGTACCGGTTGATGGTTTCTTTGGAGGGGGAGTCAGGGGAGATTAAGTATTATTAATACTAGACATGCATGTATCTTCAGTTAAGAACACTTCAACTTCACTCAGTGTTTGGTACCTACCCAGCAAACACTTGCTGCCACTTCAATGATACAGGTTATGCACTACACATGATGTCTGCTGAGGGTACAACCAGGGACTGAAATCCAGCCTGTGTCAGCTCTTCAAGCTGGGACTGCAAGCCCTAGGATGGAAGGGAGCCCCTTTTAATTGCCCCCAAGTTCCCGAAGTGCCAGAGGCAGCCCTGACACAAATATGCTCTTCAGCTTCTTTCTTCTTTTTTGCTTCAAAAATGGATATCTCTGTTCCTATTCTCTTCATTTGACTTTCTCAGAATATGAAATAAATCTTATTTATGAGCTACATTGTCAATGTTGTTACAATGCTTAAGCCTTAACAAGTAAGGTCCTCTTTTATTGAACATGCACACATAGCGATTAATAAGATGAGTGTCTTAGTCTGTTCAGACTGCTATAACAAAATACCACAGACTGGGTGGTTTATAAACAACAGAAATTTATCTCTCACAGTTCTAGAGGCTGGAAGTCAGAGATCAGGGCCCGCTTCTTGGTTACAAATTTCTCCTTGTGTCCTCACATGGCAGAAGGGGCGAGCTAGCTCTCTGGAATCTCTTTTATAAAGGCACCTCCACAAGGCCCCACCTCCTAACACCATCACACTGGACATCAGGATTTTAACATATGAATTTTGGTGGGACACAACATTCAGACCTTAGCAATGGGCAAATTCTTTCCATGTAACTACTCTGGAGTTTAGATTACTAACTTTTCTTACATTTTTTAGTATCCTTTGTCTCTTATTCCTACACCCCTCTAAAGAAGGAAAAACTTCAATTCTTGTATTTCATATTTATAAGGCTACAGAAGAACAGAAAACTAAACAAAACTCCATTCCTGTTCCTTGAAAAACACTTTTGCTTTATAATTGGAATTATTCTCTCAAGGTCATTTAATATGACCAAATTATATTATCCTCCAACTTTTGAAATAACCTTATAGTATTTCCTAAAATTTGAAAATTGAGAGTGCATTTATCACCAAGTAAGCTTCAATTGCTAAGGGAAATAGCATTTGCCAAATGCCTAAAATATAAAGATCAATATATTTTAACCTACAGAAAACACACCAAGGTTATGGTCACATTTAATACACACCGTGACTTATGCCAGCTGAAGTTTTAAAAAGCTTCCTGCCTAGACTTAATACTTCAATTCAATGTATCTATATATTTTGGGTGATTACTGTGTACCAGACTCTACAATAAAACTGAGGCATCCCTACAAAAATCTCTTTGAACAGAATCAACAAAGAAGAAAAAGTCATGCAATCCTGACTTGGTAAACAGATGTAGGCTGGACTTCGGTTGACATTGTCTTTGTCAGGGGGCACTGTTGAACAGCCCCCCACCTTTCCATTCTTCTTAGGAATAAGATGTACATGTAAGTCAAATGGGAATCCCAGCATCTTTCAGAGAGTTGTGTTCGTTTATTCATTCAACATGAATGAATACGTATATCTTCCAAACTCTATTTGCCTGATCTTAAGGACAACATAAATGTAAATCTGAGGTGTAAAAGGTTCCCCCAAAAAGCAATCTGTTTTGAAGTAAAACTTTATGTTACTATCCACACTTTCCCTATTATGTATTTCTTCAAAGTAAAAACTAAATTTTATCTAATATGTATATGTAAATGCATATGTATATGTATGTGTGTGTACATGGTGTTTGATCATTGATTGCATCCTCATCATTTTTACTACTTAGTGATAAAAAATGTTGATAAAGGTCCTACTAGTGATTTCCAAAAGGGGTAGATTTTAAGCTTTAGGTAAATTATGTGAACTTCCAAATTTATATTCTTATAAATGAACTTCTAAAGTCAATGGAGGAATAACAATTATGTAATGTGGGAAGAGTGGTAAGAAAAATGTATGGGGAATAACTATAATGACCTTAAAATCTAAAGGAGAGTGAGCAAAACAGAAAAAGGTGATAAAACTAAAAGAGAAATTTTAGTTTCTAGGAGACTAAAAATGTTTGAGCTCTTAAGCTATTATCTATTTTTATTATAGCTGAACCCTGAAAAGCAGCCAGTTCCTTACACACATGTACACACACATGCACACTCACACACACAATTTATTATTTATTCTCAGGCATGTGCCAAATGTTGTAGGCTACAGAAGATTCTAATAATTTGCCACCTAGCAAAGGAAGAAGGCAACTTTTGACATATGTTTTGAACAAAGCCACACATATCTTTTTACTTAAATTTCTTTCACATACCTAAAACTCTCTATGGTCCATGAGGTAGAGTCCAAAGCTCTAGGTCATTTGCCTTTTAGCACTTGTTTATCTCTTCATTTCTAACTCACCACTTCTTCCTTTGCTCAGCACAACTTCTACATCCAGGTTGAAATAATATCTCACAAAGTGATTATTTTAAGAATTAAGTAAGACTACATATATATATATACACATACACCCACACTAGTGCAGTATACATAAAAAGAAAATTAAAATATTTGGTAGACATCAATGGCAATCTATCCTTGTAGTATTGTTTTTACATTCCAAGAAATATGGTCATGATCTCATGTGCATGGTTAACTGGTGTGGTTCCCTGAACTCGAAACAAGTAATAAAGTCACTCTGCTAGATCTCGAGTGAAAGAAAATGGTATCTTACATAAACCTTATCTAAATCAAACACATTAGATACAGTCATATAATATATGTGTGTGTGTATATATATATATATATATATATATATATATACACATATACATACATATATATACACATATATACATATGTATAATGTTATCTTGACCCAGTTTCTAATCCCTACCTAGACACCAGTCAGTTCCCCTTCTTGAATACCTGATTAAGTTCACTTCCCAATCCGTTCCCTTAACAGACTTTTATGATCTGGGCTACAATGTGCCAGCCCTAATTGTCCCAGGGGCAGGTATCACATAACTAGAACTTCTATACTCCTGCTGAAAATATTGGAATTAGCCAATCCTCAGGAAGTCTGAGAAACCTAGCTTACACCACCCCATTTGAAAAATGTTAAGTTGCCCCCTACAGTTTCAGCTTATTGTTACATGACCTCTGGGTATAACCCCTGTGTGCTTGCCTAGCAGCCTTCTCTCCTTCAAATCTGTAAGTAATAAAGAGTCTGCCTTTCAGCTGCCCAGTGTCAATGTGTTGTGTCCCAACATCAAATAAAATCCTTAAAGCTTATAAAATACACCCATCTAGGATTTTCAGTAGCTAAAAAAGAAGAAATTAGTAAAGAAGTAATTGATAAAGAGAAAAGGAAAGAAAATTAGAGACAAAAAAGAAAGAAGGAAAGAGAAGGGACAAGGAAAGAAAAAAGGACATTTAAAGAAAGAAGAGAGAGGAAAAGGAAAGATAAAAAAAATAATTAAAACAGGCTTTCCATTTATACAAGAATTTGGTGCATTTTACTTTACAAATACTTAATTATGTTTACTGAGTATCAATGATGACCTTGGCCCACAAGTCTTAACACAAACTAGGCATCAAACAATTTTGTGAGTTAATGAATTCAGTCTTCATTGTTCAGTCTTCTTAATCAAAACTATGAAATAGTGTAGTCTGTGAGCAGCTGTACAGAATAAGCATATAGTTTCTGCTTTGTGAAAAGGATTTACTTGGTATCTCAATTTTCACTATTGAGAAAATATGTAAGGTGGTATCTAAATAAAGGAAAAACAACCAAAGACAGTCTGAGGATTCATGCCACTGTTTACTCTTTATGTTGTACAAGAAAGAGAATTCTGATACAATGTTTTATTGGAATAGCTTTTTCAGGGGACAATGTGTTAACCTGATATATCTCAGACTGTAATCTCTTTTATAAAGTAAGCTCCATAACTTCAAGGTCTTTGAACAATGTCTGACGCATAGTGGGTGAGAGTGAATATATGTTGAATGAATGAATGAATCCCGATGTTGACAGTTTCATTCTCATTATATCACAACATAAAGGATTAGAAAACTTTTAAAGAGAGTATAGAATAGATAGTGTTTTTCTAACTGGATGTAGAATTAAAGATTATTGATTCTCAGTAGGAAACAGGCAAGAAATCATCGTAATAATAAACAATATAAATAGGGACACATCCTGCCTCCAGGGCTGGGAACCATCTGAAACCACTAGATACAGAAAACAAAATCAATGCCTTTCAGAAGTCTTTCTCTAAAGCAAGTTAGGAATCTGGTGATGTGAATTGTGAAATCAGTACTATTGCAGCAACTTGCATTTTTGTAAATAGGCATTCTGGAGACAACTCCATTGTTTCTCCAGTTAGCAAAGAGATTCCTGAGACAACACAGTTGAAATGGGCCCATTTACTGCTACAGCAACCTTCTTTACTCTGTTTCTATAGACGCTTGAATTTATGTTTTGAGTTTTCCTCAACTGGCTTTCAAACCATGTAGAAGACAGCATTCTAGGTCTTTGTGGGGGAAATATCAGGATCTAAAGGACACAGTCAAACTGCTAGGAATGTCCACAGGAAATAGCCCAATTGAGGCCTTTCACTGTTACAAGGCCATCTGCTGACCATGTGCTTTCATTATACATTTAATAAGTTCTTGAGAGTTCTCACCTCTCCTTTTTTATGCCCAATCAGATATATTAATAGTATGGCAAAGCTTTTAATTCTACAAAACTAATAAACACCTGCTAAAGAAATGCTTCATCACAATGGCTTATTACACTAGACTCTTTTTTTTTTTTGCGGTACGCGGGCCTCTCACTGTTGTGGCCCCTCCCTTTGCGGAGCACAGGCTCCGGACGCGCAGGCTCAGCGGCCACGGCTCACGAGCCCAGCCGCTACGCGGCATGTGGGATCTTCCCGGACCGGGGCACGAACCCGCGTCCCCCGCATCGGCAGGCGGATTCTCAACCACTGCACCACCAGGGAAGCCCTACACTAGACTCTTAACTGGTCCCTTTTTTCTCAGTCCTGAAGTCAATCTTGCATATTATTCCTCTTGTCAGATTAACCTTCTTAAATTATTATCTTCATCATATCCTTTTCTTACTAAATTATTTTTTTCAGTGACTCCCTCTTTCCAAAGATCAAATTCTAAACTCCTTTCTTGACAGTGTGCAAGTTTCATACACCCTTAATTCTTTAAGCACTTCATGTGAATAGTGCTATCAAGTCCTTGCAGTGTCTTACCTTGCACCCCTCTTTAGCTGATTCTTGCCTGTCTCCTAGATTCAGTTCAATTCTCACTTCCTGCATGGAACCTTTCTATTCCAGTTCAGCTTCCCATGACAACGCTCTTTGTTCTGAAATTAAGGCTTATTTCAAAAATTGTACTATGTATTTGGTCATTGTACTGTTTTTGTTTCTGGTATAATTTATTTCTGGTTCTATGTTCTGTTTCCTTATCATAGCCACTAACTCTACACTTCTTTATATCTGCCCTCTAATTGGAACTGAATAGAATCCTGCTCACACCCACCCCCAAGTACAAAGGCCCCTCCATGTCCCCTGACTCTTATTTTTAGAAAAGCTGAAATCTATCAGGCCTCCCTGGATCACAAAAGAGCAGTTCAAGCAATTAATGAATAAAACAACAGAGTCACAGACTCAGTGTCTGATGCACATTCCTGAGTTGTTTTGCAGATATTATAACTGCCACCAGAGGTAAAAAACTAACTGCATGATGACAAGACTACAGCCATGACATAAGCTGCTCCATCCTGAACACTACTGAAACCTACGGGTAGCACAATTCCAAGAACTGGCCTTAAGAGAATGGGATTAACACTATTGCTCATAATAATCTATGTCATTGCAGCTGGTTCTATCTGTATGTATGTAAGCGGGCAACTAAAACTGTCAGCAAAGAAATGCTTCAAACCCATATTTTGCACTCTAAGATGTGAACACTCTTTCTCAGCATGAAGAAGTTAAGAAGATGAATGTTTATCCCTAATCTCACAGAAATGGAATGATATCTGACAGAGTCGGGGGAGAGTGGATTTGTAAGCAGCTCTTTGCAGGAAACTGCCCTCCGCAGGAAACCGCTTTTCTTGTCAAAATTACATTGTAACTAACCTTAAAACAGGTACCCCATGCTCTGCTCACCTCCAGCCCAAGCACACTTTTCAAATCTTTTGATCACGCAATACGTTGCCTAACCTGTTGGCTCTTTCCATTTATCAAAGAAGTAGAAATGAAGAATAAGTAATTAACAGATGACCAGATTTCTTCCCTAGCTTCCCCGTCAGTAATCTCATGAACAAACTGTGTGAACAAACTGCGAACAAGACAGCATCTAAAGAAAGATCACAAGAGGTAAACAAGCCTGCACACAGGGGGGCATGGTGACAACTCTGACACCACCCCCATCTCAGTGATTTACTGGGATTACTTTTCCCTTTAAAAACTTTCACGGCCAAGCAGAACCTTCAGAGATGGTTTTGGGGGACACTGAGCCCACCATCTCCCCAGATTGCCGGCATTCTGATTAAAGGCAACTTTCCTTTCTACCAACATTTGCCTCTTTCCTGGGTATTGATTTTCGAGTGGTGAGCAGCCAGACCTGAGTTTGGTAACATGATCACCCTAAATAACCAACCACTTCACTTACACTATTACTTCCATCCCAGTAATTTACCTAAAAATGCCCTCATATGCAGTTATTCATTATCCACTCTCCCCCACATTTCTGTTCTTGGCTTTCTTTTCAAAGCTTTTTTGTGTATACCTTTAAATCCTTTCCTGCCACATCTTTTTTTCCTTGCCTAATAAAACTCAAATGATAGGTAAGTCAACTATTTGCCTGCTCCATGTCTATATTCAAATAAATAAAATTTTAGAAAAGAAACTTACGAAAACTATGCTGACTTTACATTGTGATCTCAAATTTCAAGTGCGAATTCATATAGACTATACCTAACAATGGGAACCAACCATTTCTCCTATTGCTCTACCACGTATTCTAGTCTGTTCCTTGAGAGGTATTTATTTCTCCTGGCCTTATGCTGGATGTATGGTTTTATGCTAGACTTAACCAATAATGTTGTGGAAGTGATTGGGTGACAATGTGTAGTCCAGCCTCTAAAAGGCTCTAAGGATGCTAAGGAAACACAGTGGGGTATGGAGTTTGCATCCTAGCCTGTGGGATTAGGGAAAGTTTCCTGGAAAGGAGGATTTCATCTAAGGTCAAAATTTCATCTAAGGTCAATTAAATTAGGGTTAGGTAACGAGGATGGTAGTATTAGTAGGAATGATTATGTCCATTTTTAATGAAATAACCTCAATCAACTCTTTACATTAAAAAAAAAATTCTTCCACAAATAACACTACCACCTTTCTGCCCCCATGGAACTTTGAGTTCTTGATGAGGGCTTAAAGACCAGGATGAAGTATCTGCATTTTGATAACTATACCATTGATTTGAGCCATCCTAAAAATAAAAAATAGGAACCTGACTTCTAACTGCCTAAAAAAGAGAGTCAACCAATATGACTTTTCCCCAGTATAAAGTAAGAGTTGTAACAAATTAAAATCCCACTTCTATTTTAGGAAGCTCAGATTTAGTTTTATATAGTTGTTTTTCCCTCTCCAGTTTACTTAGATGTTTATAAGTTTTGAGGATATGACTTAATACTCATTTGACAATGAAGAACAAATTATGATTAACCAATAATAATTAATATGGCCATTTATTTATCATTAAAAAATAGGCAGGTGATATATTAGAGATATATTGGAAAGCTTGATACCATGACATAAACATAAATTTGGTTCTATATTATAAATATTTGTGTGAATGCTTTTGTAAATGTCTCTCTAGTTCAATAGCAGACATGTCCTAAGAGGCATGAAGCAGTGATCAGCTTCCAGGAGTGGTTTTGTATTACTAAACAAAAAGGGGAAACCAGAGAGTGGTGAGCTGAAGTTATAGCCCAGGGCCAGATCATTGATCTAGGTGGTTTGGCTCAAAAACCCATGCTCCTTAGACAAAAATTTATGTTGCTCTTTAAGGCACGACACCTGTATTCCACTTAGCTGTACCCTCCAGTTACAAGTTTACTTTTGCCTCCCACATGTTCTGACCATGTTTCCTTCTGTCCTTTCCTGCCTGAGGTAGGCCTTGATTACTGACTCCTTTCCAACTCCTCAGACATCAAACATTTTCTTCTTCCCTCAGTCAAGGCTTATATCCAAGACCAATTGTATCCACTCTGATTCATTGACTCATAGTCACGAATCACCCTCCTGCAGTGTCAACTGTCTCCTCTACCCCTCCTAGGGTCATGATTTGAAGAGCTCAAGTCATCTATACAACCTCTTGTTCTGACACATTTGCTGTGCATCACTATGAAGCTGCTCTTGAAGGAAAAACAAGGCTCGTGAGAGCAGGTTATGATCTATTAAAAAAAAAAACAAAACAAAAAAAGCAGATTTCTGTAAGATAGAACCTGACAAATTAAGGAAAATTAATTAAATTTCTATATTATAATCGATAATGACTAAAACAGAAAAGGTGCTCTTGTCTTTGCTAGTAGTTTAATGACCCTCTTGAAACCAAGCAGAACCTTCCCAAGTACAAATTCCCCTCCAGATCCCTCTGCCTCTTGTTTGTAGAAAAGCTGAAGTCTCTGAGGCTTCCCCTCAGTCATAAAAGAGCAGGCTCAAACAGTTAATAATTAGGATAACAGAGTCACAGAATCTTTCAGTGTGTGATGTACATTCTTGAGTTGTTTTGCAGATACTATAACTGCTACCAGATGGAAAAAGCTAACTGTGTGATGACCAGGCTGTAGCCATGACATAAGATGCTACATCTTGCGCAGTACTAAATCTATGACTAGCACAATTCCAAGAACTGGCCTCAAGAGAATGGGGTAACACTATTGTGCATAATAATTTATATCTTTGTGGGCATCAAAGTTATTGTGGCTTGTTCTGCCCATATATGTAAGCGTGCAACTAAAATTGTCAGCAAAGAGGTAACCACAGACCCATGTCGATATCTTCCACTTTAAGAATATGGTGCCCTATGTCAGCATGAAGTTATAGAAGATGTACCTTCATTCATAATCCCATAGATGGAATGATGTCTGACAGTGGGGATTTGTAAGCAGCTCTTTGCAGTAAACCACTCTTAGCAGGAAGCAGCTCTCTGCAGGAGGCTTTTTTGTCTTGTCACTCTAGCAAAGCTATATTTTAACTTAACCTTTATACCAGATGTCTCCATGCTTAACTAACCTCCTCCAGCCCAAGCACACCTTTCAAATCTTTTGATCACACAATGTCTTGCCTAACGTTTCGATTATTTTCTTAGATTAAAGAAGTAAAAATTTTTTTAAAAAGTAATGATCAGATGACTGGATCCTTTCCCCAGCTTCCCCTTCAGTTATCTTTCCAGCAAACTGTCTCAATGAGATACCATCTAAAGAAAGATCACAAGGAGTCAACAAGCCTGCATGCAGTGGGAGATAGTGAAGAATCTGACACCCTACCTCAATGATTAACTGAGATTACTTCCCATTTTACCCTTTAAAAATCTTTAAGGCCGAGCAGAATCTTCAGAGTTGGTTCTGGGACATGAGTCTGCCTTCTCCCCAGGATGCAAGCCTCCTGAATAAAGCAAGCTTTCTGTTCCTACCAGCACTTGTCTTTCAAGTATTGGCTTTTGAGTGGCAAGCAGCCAAACCTGAGTTCAGTAACACTATCAGAATACAGTAATTTGGTTAATTAACCTGAGTTTTACAAGAGTTGCAGTATTTGCAGGATTTAGGTTCTAAACTAAAAGTCTTAGTTCGAATTTATGCTTCAAAAGCCCCCAAAACATTCAGAAATATTGTATATATGATTTGTATTGTTAAAAAACAAAAGGTCCCAAATGGAGTTGCATATGCTAAGCTTCATGTCACCAAATTTTGATTTAACCTAATTACAGTTTTGGTTTCTCAGAAATATCAGTAGAATCTTAAACCAGTCAATCAGGAATCGCCTGATCAGCATTAGTGAGGTAATCTGCCTGATAGACCCTTGCCATCCCCTAAAGGAAAGTAACCTTGCAATAACCAACCCATTTTGTTACCTAGTATAAATTTCTTGTTCCTGCTCCCTTGTGCCTATAAAAGTCTTTCATTTTGTATAGTTTCTTGGAGCTCCTTTCTAGCTGCTAGATTGGATGCTGCCCAGTTCAAATTTATTTTTGCTCATATAAACTCTTAAAGGGCTTCCCTGGTGGCACAGTGGTTGAGAGTCCGCCTGCTGATGCAGGGAACACGTGTTCATGCCCGGGTCCAGGAAGATCCCACATGCCGCGGAGCGGCTAAGCCCATGAGCCATGGCTGCTGAGCCTGCGTGTCCGGAGCCTGTGCTCCGCATCGGGAGAGGCCACAACAGTGAGAGTCCCACGTACCACCCCCCAAAAAAGAAGAAAAACCCTTAAAAATTGTAATATACCTTAGTTTATCTGTTAACAGTTCATAATGCCTTTGGTAGTAAAATGTATTCACAAATATATTATAATATTATATTTGTGTTCAGAAATTAAATCCATTAAGGATTTTATCTTTGGGACCATTGAAAAAATGTTTCAAAATACCAACTTGCTGACTCTTTTTGTTTAGAGCCATCATTTTAGTTTATAGATAACTTAAACGATTCTCCTAAAATTAACTTAATTAATGCTTCTGTATAGTCTTTAATTTATTATTCAGTTTTGGAGATCCATGAACACCATCTGGCCAAAGGCTCTACTTCCTTTGCTAATGATAGGAAAATTTTTCAAATTTCCCTCTCTCTCTCTCTCTGTCTCTCCGTCGTGTGTGTGTCTTTGTATCTTGTCTCTGTCTCATATAGGGTCAGACTAAGCTGTGTATTTCTTAACATGTATTGAAAACTACATATTAATCCATGTATTTGAAAATATACTCCTTTTTTAAAAAAAATCTCTCTTTTCCCCACTGGTTCTAATCTATAGGAGTCAGAGTTCTTAAATGTCTTCACTTTTAATTTTATTGAGCCTGAATGAATAAAATGATCGATTTAGTTAATTGTCAGAGGTAAATTACCATAGCAGTTAAATAATCAAACTGGTTGAGTTTTGTAACCTTGGGCAGAAGACTCAGTTTTTTCATATATAAAATATAGGTAATGACAGGTGATTGTGGAAATTAAATAAGTTAATAAACATAATACACACTTAGAACTGTGCTTGACAAGTACTAAGTACTATACAGGCATCAGCTAATATATATATATGTATATATATATATACATATATATATTACCATTTAAACATAATACATAAACATAAATTCAGGTTTATTTTAAACTTTTGTTTCTGAAAATTGGTATTGCTTATTATTCAGATCAATTATCTCATATCTTTATTTTTCCAGTGCTATCTCAAAACTTTTTTCTTTCTTTTTTTTTTTTTTTTGAAGTATAGTTGATTTACAATACTGTATTAGTTTCAGGTGTACAGCATAGTGATTCAGTATTTTTAGAGATTTTACTTCATTAAAAGTTATTACTAGATAATAGTTAGAATTCCTTGTGCTA
Source organism: Kogia breviceps (assembly GCF_026419965.1). Classification (NCBI taxonomy): domain Eukaryota; kingdom Metazoa; phylum Chordata; class Mammalia; order Artiodactyla; family Physeteridae; genus Kogia; species Kogia breviceps. The sequence goes on from NC_081316.1 coordinate 43,766,384, forward strand.
TACAATATCTATTTTTTGCTTATCTATTTTATATATAGTAGTTTGTATCTCTTAATTCCATACCCCTAACATGCTCCTCCACCCTACACTCTCCCCATTGGTAACCACTAGTTTGTTCTCTGTATTTATGGACTAAAATGTCACCTGCCATACCAGTAAATGAAGGATGTGTGGCCATCAAGCCATTAGCCACTACAGCTGTCACCAATGGTGCACCCTGAGGGGAATCAGGATGGGAAAGTACAGGACTCTGGCCCTATATAGTAAAGGTGCATATCAAAGGAATGATTTCAATGAGACCAGACTCTTGCATCTTCCCATAAAGAGAAAAGTGCTAAATTCATTAACCTGAGATGTCTGGTTTTCTTTAATTAACAGTAAACTTTTGATGTTCTGACTACCTGGTTTTTGTTGCAAAACTCCTATATATCCTGGCTTCTCCCTTACATCTTTGGAGTAGTATCTTAGAGCTCTCTCAGAGGCTTCCTCCTGGGCTTGAAGTCCTCAGAAAGTCTGCCAAATAAACATAATTCTCGACTTTTAGGTTGTGCATTTTTCTTTCAATTGACATATCTGTGAGTCTGTTTCTGTTTTGCTATGTACATTTGTTAGCATTATTTTTTAGATTTCACATATAAGTGATATCATACTGTATGATAAACAAAATGTGGTATATATGTATATATATACGTACATATAATGGAATATTACTCTGCCATTTGCAGCAACATGGATGGACCTAGAGAATATTATGGCTAGTGAAATAAGTCAGACAGAAAAAGACAAATTAATATTTTATTTTAAATGTAAAAAATGACAAATCGTCTAAATTTGGTATCATTTAAAAATAACTTTATGGTGTTGTCAGGGAAGAAGAATTTTTCCTCTACTTTTCTAGGTTCTACTGGCTAGTGTAAGAATTAAGCTGACATGAGCCAGAGTAACAGGAGAAAATCAAACCAAAATGTAATTATATATATATATGTATGGAAGAGACCCAGGAAAACTGAGTAACTCACCAAATGGCCAAAGACCTCACCTGAGATACCATCTTCAGCTAAAGACAAAAGAAGACTTTGGGCAAAGTGTTTTGGGACTTCAAAGTGAAAGAGGCAATTCACATGGAGATTGAAAAGCAAATTTGTAGTAACAAATGTTTTCAGGACCATGCAGAGACAATGAGACACAGAGAGGAATTTTAACAAACAGAATTTGCTGAGTTCCTGCCTGTTTACCACAACTATACTATAGTTATCTATGGTAATTGTTTCCTTTCTGGAACAGGTTCTCTGTCTACATTTTTTTGGCAGTGGGGAAAAGGTCAACGTTTCTTCTTGAGTCTTTTGGGCTTTGTTTGTTTTCAGTTTGAAATAATCTGTATGCCTGCCAGAGACACATTTTGGGGTGGGAAATTTTGATCCCCTACAGGGTTGTATTTTATATTAACTCACTTATGTGGCTGGCATCACTAAGCATTCTTAGTCACTATCAATGGACTCAAACATATTTTAATTTTTTCCAATTTTTTTTTTTTTTTTTTGTGGGAGATTTGGAAAATGAGTAATGTGTCTTAATTGATTTCTTTCTTTCAAGGACAGAATAAATTTAAATTCAACCTGAAAATGAGAAAATTTAGTTTGGGGGAATATTTGATGCACACAGCACTAAAACATTTTTCAAAAGAAACCAACTATATCACTTATATTCAATGACAGAGTTTGGGTTTTTGCCATGCTCTATCTTGACATAAATGTGAAAGAGCTTTTAGAAGTTTGAATCAGAGTCACTATTGTTTATTTACGTGACAGTATTCTAACAACACACAGTAGCAGCAAATGTTGAGCTTGTAAAACAAAGAACAGATCAAGATATTGAAACCAAGAAGGACCCTATGGGGTTCCTGGGCATGGAAGCCTTTCTGTCCCCCATTTTTTGTTTGTAGGGAACAGACTCCAGACTCCATGACCTTCCTGAATTGCAAAGGGCAGACTGGAACAGTTGCTAATCAAGGGAGGAGCAGCCAAGGAACCATCCGAGGCAAGATGAAAGGAATCAGAGAAGCTCATCAAGATTACCTGAGACCAAATTAGAGAAGTGTAGGCCTGGCACACACCCTAATCTTGTAAGAAACCTCATGCTTGAACTATTGCTATAAAACTCCTCATCAAATCCACCCAGGTTGAGACACATAGTTTTTCAGGGCAGGATCCCGATGTGTCCCCCTTTGCCTGGCAAAGCAACAAAGTTATTTTTTTCTATGTCACCCAAAACTCTGTCTCTGAGATTCAATTTGGCACCAATGCACAGAGGCCAAGCTTTGTCTATAAATAGTGCTTATTTTTTAATGTAAAATCTTCTCAAAGTTGTTTCTAATACAAAATTTTATTGTTCTTGCCAGGTTTAATTATTATAATTCACAGAATTTTGTCACAAATAAATTTTTTGATTAAGTGGAAATGTTACCAAAACAACTGGGTTCACCTCTTGGTGGGTGTCCAGCTAAAAGACAGAACCAAGCCAAAGATCAGATCAGGAGAAGGAAGGATTTATTAATTGCACCAAGTAAGGAGAACACTAGGGATCTTTCCCAAAGTAGTGTTGCCCAAGCAGCAAAATTGGGGAAGTTTTAAGCTAACGGTACATGCATATTCATGCAGGGGCCTGAGAGGCTGACAGAGTCCAAGCTTTAGTTAATTGAAGTCATGAAGGTCAGAAGAGGTTAATATCATCATCTGTTAGGTTCCAGTTGGTCTGGTGGTTGACTGTCTGGTGAGTTTGAATTCTACAAAACAGCTCAAGAAAGGGCTTCAGGATAGTCTTTACCATTGAAACAGACATGGGAGTTTTTTCAACTGATTTGTTGTCTTTGTTGCTGTTACTTCTCTAGCTTGATGACAGTTTGTTCTTTTGTTCCCTTAAGATCCTTATTGTTCAAGGGCAACCATTCTGGGCAGGCTTAGATCACAAAATGGCTTAGCCAAAAATGGTGTCCCTTCTGTCAAGAAACCCATGCCTAGTTCTCTTTCTCTGGGGACCTCCTACCCTATCTGCTTACAGGAAAACTATATACTTAGAGTGAGGAGAGGGGTGGTATTGCATTATGGTTACATGTGCTGTCCACAATGTTTAACAGCCTTCTAAAATGTCTAAAATAATAACCTGTGTGAAAATCTTGGCTTATCCACTCACTAATTGTATGATCTTAAACAATTAACTAATTTTGTCTGTGTCTTAGTATTGCCATCTGTAAAATGGAGACAATAATTTTTCCTATGTTTTAGAAACTATGAGGATTAAATAAGATGATATATTAAAATGCTTAGAATACTGCCTGAAGTAAAGTAAGCAGTGTTAGTGAATAATATCACATAAAAATTTAACTTCAAGTAAATATTCCAGAATGATTATCAAAGGAATAGCTCCATTTCTTGCTGAAGAAAATTTGTGGTACTTTGTGTTATCAAACTCTTGTTTCAGGCATTAAATGCAGACTCTACAAATAAACAGTAAAACAACACTGAGGTAAACATAACTTTATCCATAGATTACAGTTGATCCTTGAACACCATGGGGATAGGGGCACCAACCAGACCTTCCACACAGTGAAAATTCACTTATAACTTAGATTTGGCCCTCCTTACACACTGTTCTTTGGTATCTGTGGTTCCTCTACAACCATGGATTCAACAGTGAATTGTGTAGTACTATGATATTTACTATTGAAAAAAAAATTTGTGTGTAAGTGGACCCATGCAGTTCAAACACATGTTGCTCAAGAGGCAACTGTATAAGAAGTTTTAATACAGTCAGCACTCCACTTCCTCAAGCTCTGTATCTGTGGGTTTAACTAACTGCAGATGGTATTTGTTAGTTGAATCTGAGGATGTAAAACTCATAGATACAACTGACTATGGAATGTGAGCATCCATGGATTTTGGTATCCATGGCAGGTCTGGAACCCATCTCCTGAAGGTATTGAGGGATGTCTTTATATGAAATATTCTGCTCTAGTTGTCTGTTAACACTGTCACACACCGAAAGTATAGATCATAAATCTGAGGGCCAAGACATGTAACTTCCTGTTTTGCTTCTATTTCCTACTACTGTGTCAGGACTCCTAGATGAGGAAATAGGGATTCTTTTCAGTTTACCCCAGAGTATATTCATAAGTGATTAAATAAGTGGTGAGAGCATTGGCTCCAGAAATGAAGGGAGAGGCTTAAAGTGCCACTGATATCATGTTCAAAAGAGAATAATGCTAAAAAGAGCTTCACATTTACTTGAAACTCAGGGTATGCCCTAGATTTATATATTTGACTACTGTGGAATAGTCTTGTGTCTTTAAAAAGACTAATTGGAAAGATTTGGAGATTGTTTCCCAACCATCAGGTTTGAAGGGCCACATCATTACAGAAGTCCTGGTCATCAAAGTCTACAGTCTGTGTGGTTTGTGTTTAATAAGGATTGTACAAATTTACTCTTAGGCTTTTCATAGTGGCCAAAAAACTAGGCACAACTAAAGACCTGAGAGGAAATTGCTAAACACAAGAGACTTAAGGACATGGAGATATACTAGGGGAACTCATTTTACATAATGCAAGTTTCTGAAATATATGAAATATGTATGATTTTAAAACCTTAATGAACTAAGGTTGACCATAGTCGGTCTTTGATAAATATATTCCTTTCCTCTTTGTTTTTCCAATAAATTAAGTGAAGAGAAAGTTATGGAGGATTAGATTAAATGGTGGATACTTATTTCATTGTGATTTTAATAGAACACTTTAGTTTTGGATTAAAGGACTACCCACAGCGCATGAATATCACCCAAATTATTTTTTAAGAACCAAGTTTTAATATAATTAAAAAAGGAAAATCCTTCTCAGTGACACACTAAAAACATATCTTTATGGGAATATTTTGATAAAGGCTCTTTAGCATATATTCTTTGAAAATGGCTATCTAGCATAGTTTTCAAATGATATGTCTCTTCTTTTTAAAAAATTCAGTTTCTACACACAATTTCACTTCATATTATTTTTGCTTTTCATTCTCTGCAGTTCAAACAGTGCCTCTCATACAAATCTCAGTGCTTCTGTGCCAAGTGTGAAGGGAGTATGATGTAGGGAAGCAAAACTTGCTACCCCAACTTTTCTCTTTGGCATGTGGATTATTTCAAGCTGAAAACAATCAAGACCCAAAAGACTCAGGAAGAAACTTTGACCTTCTCCTTAACTGCCTAAAATAATTTATATATCAACTAATCTATGACAAAGGAGGCAAGGATATACAATGGATAAAAGACAGTCTCCTCAATAAGTGGTGCTGGGAAAACTGGACAGCTACATGTAAAAGAATGAAATTAGAACACTCCCTAATACCATACACACAAAAAAACCCTCAAAATGGATTAAAGATGTAAATGTAAGACTGGACACTATAAATCTCTTAGAAAAAATACATAGGAAGAACACTCTTTGACATAAATCACAGTAAGATCTTTTTTTGGCCCACTTCCTAGAGTAATGGAAATAAAAACAAAAATAAACAAATGGGACTTAATGAAACTTAAAAGCTTTTGCTCAGCAAAGGAAACTAAAAACAAGACAAAAAGACAACCCTCAGAATGGGAGAAAATATTTGCAAATGAATCAATGGACAAAGGGTTAATCCACAAAATATATAAACAGCTCATGCAGCTCAATATTAAAAGAACAAACAACCCAATTAAAAAATGGGCAGAAGACCTAAATAGACATTTCTCCAAAGAAGACATACAGTTGGCCAAGAGGCACATGAAAAGCTGATCAAAGTCACTAAATATTAGAGAAATGCAAATCAAAACTACAATGAGTTATCACCTCACACCAGTTAGAATGGGCATCATCAGAAAATCTACAAACAGCAAGCCCTGGAGAGGGTGTGGAGAAAAGGGAAACTTCTTGCTCTGTTGGTGGCAATAAAATTGATACACTCACTTTGGAGAAGAGTATGAAGGTTCCTTAAAATCTAAAAATAGAATTACTATATGACCCAGCAATCCCACTACTGGGGATATACCTTGAGAAAACCATACTTCAAAAAGACATGCACTCCAATGTTCATTGCAGCACTATTTACAATAGCCAGGTCATGGAAGCAACCTAAATGCCCATGGACTGATGAATGGATAAAGAAGATGTGGTACATATATAGAATGGAATATTACTCAGCCATAAAAAGGAATGAAATTTGGTCATTTGTACAGACATGGATGGACCTAGATACTGTCATACAGAGTGAAGTAAGTCAGAAAAAGAAAAACAAATATCATATATTAAAGCATATATGTGGAATCTAGAGAAATGGTAGAGATGAACCATTTTTCAAGGCAGAAATAGAGACACAGATGTAGAGAACAAATGTATGGACACTAAAGGGGAAAATCGGCAGGTGGTGGTGGTGGGATGAACTGGGAGTTTGGAATTGACATATATTATACACTAATATGTATAAAAAGATTAACTAATAAGAACCTGCTGTATCAAAAAATAAAATTCAGAAAAATAAAAATAAATCAGTTTAAAACTAAAAAAAAAATAAAAACATAGAAGAATTTACATAGAGAGCCTATTCCTGGAATAGAGCTAACACCAGAGATATCTGCAAAGAACATGAGCTAGGGGTGGTGGGGAAACTCTATGCAGAGCCTAAAAATCAGAGTCTGCTCTGTGTCCCCTTGTCTCTGCACAGCCCAGCAAACATTTGTTTACCAAACACTTGCTTTTCCATCTCCATGTGAGCTGCCTTCCTCCCTTTGAAGTCCCAAACCACTACTCCCAACATCTTTTTTGTCTTTAGCTAAAGACAGTATTTAAGATGAGGTCTTCTGTCATTTTGGCAATTTAGTTTTCCTGGGTGTCTCCCATGTACACATGTTATTAAACTTCTGTTTGATTTTCTCCTGTCAATTTGTCTCATATCAATTTAACCCTTAGACCACCCAGTAGAACCTAGAAATGTAGAGGAAAATTCCCTCCGCAACAATGGCAACACTGTTTGCTGAGGCCAGCCAGAATGAGGAAAAATTGTGAAAGGAAAATTTCATATCAATTTACACAGGTAATTATGCAACTAAAATTTCAGATGTTTTCTTCCCTTTGTTGAGCCAATCTGAGACTCTACAATAGACTTCAGTTGATTTCTACATGATCAAGTCTTCTACTTAATCTTGGAAGCTTGTTTTAAAAAACTTAGCTTGTCTGGTGCATGCAAACTTTTATCACTTGATGTACAATGCAAATTCCATCTTAATTCAATACAATTAGTCTTAATGAGCACTTTATGATTGCTCCTAATAGGAACATATATAAAGCTTTTAATTACAATGACCTGCTTTTGTCATCTAAAGCCAGATAAGATAGCACAAGATGACACCCATTCCTTTAGTATCCCTGTGTTTTTATAATATTTTTAAGATGGTGTTATTCAGCCTATTGGAGTCAACCAATATTTATGGTGAATTTACCAACCACTAGCTGAAAGATTGTATCTTTTCATGGCTAAAACATACAAGTCCTGTGGAATGAGATTGCCTCGGTTCAAATTCCAGCTCAAAAAATCACTAGCTATGATATTTTGACCTCATACTCCCAGATGAGTAACTTCCTGTCAAAATTCTCTGTACCTCATTTTCCAATTTGAAAATTTTGGATAATGATAGTAACTATTGTCACAGAATTTTGAGGAGTGAATTAATTAACAAATGTAATGGCTGGGAACAATGTTTGGCAGTAAGTATTCAAAGATCCTTGTAATTATCAGGTGAAAAACATCCAGTGGTGTTGCTGTATGGAAAATATAAAAATGAATAAGCACTGCAAGGAGCTGGTTATCTGCTAGGGCGTCTGGATGAAGTTGAAACACAGATAAGATGGGTATCTTTCTCTGCTTCAAATATGTGCTCTACGGTAGATTGTGACATTGTTGAGAGTTAAGGGAAGGGAAGAGAAAATCCAGTTGAGAGGAATTTGAAAGAGAGAAAGAGAGACAGAGAGAGAGAAAGAGAGGAAGTATTTTATATCTGTCCTGAAGAATAAATACAATTTCAACAGGCAGAAGACAAAGCAGATGCTGGGACAGGACACGTATCACATGAATTGCTGGGCTGGCCCAGAGTAGGGCATGTTGAAGGACAGGAAGTTTTCCAGGTTGATTAATGAGTCTAAGAAGTGTGTAAGAAGGTAGAGTGAGATAAACCTGGAAAGATATTCTGAGGCACAAACATCAAATATTCAGACTATTAGAACTAAATATTTTGGATTTAAGTTGGCACATACTTAGCTTTGGGTTTAGAATGACACAGGCTGGAACTCTGGCTCCACCACTTGATGGATCATTGTTCCTTAGAAAGTCAAAAACTGTCTGAACCTCAGTGTCATCATTTCTAAAATGATCTACCTCATAAAATCTAAGGTCTACCTCATAAATTTATTTAAATAAAATATGTGTGTATATAATCTGAAAGGGAGCAGAATTTGTCACTCTAAAATATGCTCCTTTCATTTTAGGGTGATTATTTTTAAGAAATAGCAGACACAGGAGAAGCTCTGAAAGCTGAGTAGAAGTTACATTTTCATAAGAGAAATTTTACATTGATAAAGACAATCTCCATTTGTAAGGGTGTCCTCCTCTTTGTACCAGGAAGAAAGGAATAACCAAATCTCTAGAAATTCTTATCAATGGAGAGGCACAGACTTATATCTGCAGAACAACTATACCCTTGTTTACTGTGTTTTTCCTGATATCTCCCATAACTGGTCTCTCCCTACCCCTCAACCACAACATATGGTCTAGCTGAAGATAGCATTTAAGATGGTGGCTTGGAATATTTTGGAGAGTTACTCAGTTTCCTTGGATGTCACCATGTATATAGGAATTGTGCATGTTATTAAAATTCTATTTACTGTTCTCCTATTAATCTTTCCTTTTTTATTTATGGGGAAGGGGGAAGTCTCAGCCAAGAACCTAGAATGGTAGAGGAAAAATTATATTTCCGTGTATACACACACATAAACACACACACACACACACACACACACACACAAAATACTTCTTGAGCCTTTCCCTTGCCAAACATTATTGTAGATATTATAGGCACTGTGATAAATAGCAAAGACAAAAACCTTGCCTACTTGAAATTTGTAATGGCAGCAGAGGGGCAAAGAATATACAATAAACAAAATACATAAGGAAAACATATAGCATATTAGATGGTGGTGAATCCTATGGAATAAAACAAACAGGGTTCAAATGCAGAATCCAGGTATGATGATGGAAGCTTGGAGACATGTTCTTTGTTGTTTTTATTTTATCTGGGAAATAGGAAGCTGAGTCATCAGCTGTGAGTGATGATGGGGATAGAGGAGTTGGAGGTTGGATTAAAGAAAAGAAGATATGGAATGATTACCCTGGACAGCAAAAAGGTGATAGAAACAATGGATTATAAATTCCAGTGGAGTCAAAAGACTTGGAATGGAAAGGATAGAGTGAGTCTATTATTTGGGAAAGGATAGAGTGAGTCTATTATTTGGGAAACAATAGGAAAGTGTGTGTGTTTAGAAAGTGATTAAGGTTACTGGTAAGGACAACATCTAGGATATGACAAAGGGAATGGGTATCTGAGGAAATGTAGAAGATGAGACCATTAAAAGAGAGAATGAGGAAGTAATAGGGTTAGATATCAGTATGTGGATATTGAAATCACTAAGATTATGAAAAGAGTGATGCCAAAAGCTCAGCTTCTCACACCATTGCCAAATCAAATCTTGGAGACAGAGTTTTGGGTGAACTAGAGGACAGTCTTAGTGCTTTGCCAGGCAAAGGGGAACACAGCAGGCTCCTGCCCTGAAAAACTATGTGTCCCAACCTGGGAGGATTTGATGAGGAGTTTTATAGCCATAGTTCAAGGGTGGGGTTGCTGACAAGATTAGGGTGTGTGCAGGGTCTCAGGTGGTCAGTCTCCTAATCTTGATGAGCTTCTCTGGTTCCATTAATCTAGCCTCAGGTGGTGATTTCTTGGCTGCTCTTCCTTTGATTAGCAACTGTTCATATCTGCACTTTGGAACTCAGAGAAGGTCACGGAGGCTAGAGTCTTGCCTACTAGAAACAGGAGACAAAAAAGCCTCTGTGCCCAAGAGCCCCACAGGGCCCCATTTGGTTTCAAGAGTATTGTTGGAAATAAAACAACAGTGAGACAGGAGCTTAAATCTTTAAGGTATAAAAAGGAGTAAATGAGGAGTTGAAAGTTGATTTCAATGAGTAATGGATAGTATCAATATATTGTCTGATGTCATGACATTCAAAGCTTATGTTTTTCTGTTTGTTTTGTTTGTTTGTTTGTGTTTCCTAGAGAGAGGTAGAGAGAATAATCTGAAAGCAACAAAGAGAAGTAAGGAGGACACTTCTTTCATCTCTGTGACAGAATGTCTTAGGAGAGGAGCAGCTTTCTGGTAGAGCACAAGCTTGAGTGAATCATATTCAGAAAATAAGTGGAGGATTTGTGGGTTTTGCTGCTGACTCTGAGTTCCAGAGGTTAAAGGGTTTCAGGAGTGTAGGTAGGTGGGAAATAGGATCAAATAAAATGGTGTAGAAGTCCCTATGGGAATCAGAATGCAAGGATGATGGATAATTGGGAATCCTGATAGACTCCAAATACATAATATGTGTGTGAGGGTAGGACTGGAGGTGTGAGGTTAGGACTGGAGGTATGAGGGTTGTGGGTACAATGAAGGATAAGGTCTTACCAAGAATACCTGTAATTGTCTGGCCAAAACCTGTTTCTTACCTCTCAGCACATTTACTCTTCCTCATACTTTAAAAGGACTAGGACTGACTTGAATTTCCTTAAATTTCCAATCCCTTGCCTCAAAATCTTGCTTCATCTTCATACTTTCTCTCCCTTCTACTTTTGTTATGTTATAAGAAACATATTTTACATTTGTATACATTTTACCCTTACAAATACATTTTTTTTGCAAACATTTCAATATATCTTCACACAAGCTCCTGAGTTTAAGTGACCTTATTTAAGTGACACATTTAAGTGACCTTCTTAAATAAGACACTCTATGGTGATCTTAATCTTACTTTGAACTCTCTTCTTTGGAACTTCATTCTATCAATCGTTTTTTCTTTCTTTTGAGTTTAAGAGCTATTTTTTTTTTTTTTTTTTCTATTATAGGTGAAAATCCTTGAGGATAATGATGTTCAAAAACCAGTACATGGGCAGTGTAGGTGAAAGAGGGTTGAATCCTGGCCTTACTACTATAGGACCTTGAGCAAGTTACTTAATACATATGAAAAGTATTTTTCTATATAGCTATTGCAGAATTAAACATGGCAATGTCTATGACAGCATATTTGGTACATAGAAAGATCTCAGTGAATGGCAATTAAGATTACTTTTTTTTCACCTTGCTAGCTCTCTAGAGCATTTGATGCTACAGATTACCATTCTCATGTTTTGTTCATCTCAAGATCTTGACCAGTCCAGAGATGTATGCCAAGCTTCCATCTTAGTCTTTTTTCCCTTTGTGCTTTCTCTTTCTCTCAGCTTTACACATTCATACAGCTACATGAAGCATCCCCAAGCTGAAGATTCCCAAATTTCTCTTCCAAGAATAAAATACATTTTACTCATTTATATTTGGTTCTGAAACTGGCTATATATCAGAATTACTAAGGAAATCTTCTAAACATCCTGGATCCTCTCCCAGATCAGAATCTCTGAGAACAGCATCTGTTTATACTGATATTAAGACAGATTTAGAAACTAACAATATATATTTTGAACCAATTAGCTTGTCAAAAAGTGCATTTGTGTTTTTTCCCCACTGCTGCTAACAGTGCAGTTGTGATTAATAAATATTTTTTGATGAATAAATGAATAATTAATACAATATAGAAGACAATGGAAAAGCTTAAAAGGATAATCATTAAGAATGAGGTTATTCACAAATAAATGAAATAATTCCTAAAGATGCTTGATGACTCCTGAACATGATTTGTTGGCATGATCAAATGGAAGTCCACTAAAAGTTAAATAATACTCTTCAGAAAAAGTTTGGCACTTCATAGTGAGAAAACCAATAAAATGAAGAAAAAAAATCCATGGGCATGGTAATTAGCAATGAAGGATAACAGAACAAGGTAGGAAAAGTTCTAGGGTAGTCCTGAGTGTTGACTTGTCATGGCTGTATTGGATCCATGCAACTCAAACTACTTTCTCCAATTATAAACTTCTTTGAATAATAAGGTGTTCAAATTTCAGGATCATTTTGAATATTCCCCAGAAACATTTCATTCAGTATAATATTTAAAGTACTTATGACCGATGTGAATTATGACAATTTCTTTTCTGTATATGTATTTGAAGAACACCTGGATTTTCACATTTTTCTATCATCTTTCTATCATTCATTTTTAGAACCAGATTTTGGATATATCCACATCTTACCTCTGATTTATCTGCATTTAACTGAAGAAATGCTGATTAAAAGTGTTGAATTTAAAAAGTTTAATTCAGAACACTTGTTTAATTAAAAAATAAAAACATAAAAAAGCACATACCTCTCTTCCTCATCCAAAAGACACAATAGAAAACTATATTCTTAATTTTTTTCTATATTATGTTTTATACTTCTAAGAGCATTGTATTGGTAATGCACACACACACTCTCTAGCAATAACTCCCCTACATTGTATTTATAAGCAGGTACAGCTCTTCCGAAAATTTATCATGACATTTTAAATAGTTAGAAATAAACAATATATTGGCAATTATTATTCATCTATACTATATCCCAGTCTTTTCCTTGGTCTTCTATATTCAGAAGAATAGTGACAACCTTGGATTTACTCTCCCTTTAGAAATTTCAACACACATAACAAAGTTAAAAAATAAAACTACCAATAGTACAGGCTTGCAAGTGTTATTACAAAAGGACAGAAAAATAATTGGCAAGCTATCCAAAAACAGCAAATGTAGATGTACACTGTGTGGATTCCAATTCTACAGGGTAATAAGCAAAGGGAAAAACAATTGGAAGAAGGAATGCTCCATTTTAATTTTGCCAATGCTATTAAATTTTAAAAAATAGTACAGAAGTGAAAGCGTAGTTGATTCACTTAGCTACTCCCCTGGTATGCTTCTTGAGTGTGAAATTACATCTTAAACATTTTTTCTACTTTCTCCAATAACACACTGCATTTAGAACAATACTTAAAAATAAAACATTTTCATTTTTAAAAATTATTGAATGAATGAATATCTGAACCACAATTTTATTCATTCTACTAACATGTTCTTGGGAAATATTCTTCCTTTAGAGTTAGGAGACATAAACTATTTAAATATAGCCCCTAAAATTTTTGAGTTCTAACCTTACCCCATACAAGAGTTGGTTTGCAGTATTACTTCTGTGAACACTGAGAGAGGGAGGTTTATTACAAGCTATAGTGGCTGCATGTCATTTGAGATAGAGTATATATAAAGAGGAAATGGGAAGTGGTTGAAGCTGATGAGTCCAGCTGGATGTGTTGAGGGTAAGTGGTCTGTAGGACTTGCATACGAGTAGTTGGGAAGGCAGATGATAAATACCAGCATCCAGACAAAAGTCTGGCTGTAGATAGAAGATGAGCTCACTCTAGATACTGAAGACGATTGGCAGAGGAATAGAAAACAAAGATAACCTGAAATATCATGGAAGCCACAGGAGGCATTCGGAGAGGAGAGAATTTGCAGAAGGAACATTCATTAGTTTAAAATGCCCCTGTAAAGTCTAGTAAGAAAAGGACAGAAAATTGAATAGTATCTTAATTTGTTAAAAATAGTATCTCAATTAGTTAAAAATACTTTAAAATTATTTTCCATGGGCATATTGCTCCACTAGGGATTGTTATAGGCTCACAAGGGATAAACAAAATAGTTCTTGACCCAAGAGAGTTCATAGTTGAAAGACAAAAGAAAACTATATGAAATTTGAGTGATTGCAATATAATGTTAAATTCTAAGATACAGAGTATAACTACTAACATACCTTCTCAGGGCCATTTTGCTAATGAAAATCTTCAAATCAATAAGTTTCTTTGAAGTTAGATGACTAAAGTCACATGTGGAAACCAATAATGTTATGATTATTTGGGAAGTGAATTTCTATACTCGTGCTAATGATTTTTTTCTCTTTATTTTTGACAACAAAAATAATTTGTGAGTCAATGATTCTGTCATGTAAATATATCTTTGCGTGACAAAATTCCACCTCCCTGACACATTAAACATAAATTTTATTTTGGAGGTGGGGCCAATTCATGTATGCATATAATATAAATATTAAAATATATCAAATAGTTTAAAATCTTCCCAACCTGAACATACAGTGTTATACCAAGTTAGAACTGATAATCTAAAAAACCTGTTCTTGCCTTCTGTACATATCCTCTTTCTGTCAAGGTCACCTCAGGCATTTTGGGGAGTATTCAATGAGGCTTTTGAAACTAGACAGACATAAACCAGATTTTGGGGTCTACCCTATACTTCCCTTCTTGCTCTGACTCCAGTGGACAACGTTCATAGCCTTCTGAAGGATCCTCACCAGTGTCGTTATTTAAAAAACGCCACTGACTCTTCTAGTTCTTGGTGCCCTCAAGCTGCCAACCTGTATAGCATTAGAAGGTTCTAGATTCATGTTGGGGTGGGAAGGATGGCCTTATCCTTACCTTTGTCAGCTGGATATAGAGAGATTCTCCTTCTGATTTTATGGACAGTCTCTCAAAACAAAACAAAAAACAGAGATTTTCCAACTGCTGGCCTTCACCATGTAATCACTAGATCCCAGGGAATAATCTATTCTGTTCTATTTTATTCTATTCTATTCTATTCTATTCTATTCTATTCTATTCTATTCTATTCTATTCTAATCTATTCAGGATTCTCTCTTCAAAGTTCTTTCCTTTTTTCTGCTTTTACAAAATAAAATTTTATATGCAAATCAATTAGCTAATGTTTACTGAACATTTACTATATGCTAGGAGTCATTCTAAAACCTTGTATTATCTCATTCATTCCTAAACAAAGTTAGATATGATTATCATCTCCATTTTGCAGGTGAGAAAACCAAGACTTTAAAAAGATTATCTAATGGTAGAGCCTGGATTCAAATGAAATCTTTCAAATTCTACAACCCTTGCTCTTAATCATTCTCAAGAATGCCTCTCATTAAAAAAAATATTCTCGAGGAGTGAGGCAGCTTGAAGGCAGCTCCCTACGTGAGATGTAGCTCAACCAGATGAAATGGTTAGATACATTAATAATATGTATAAGTATATTTTCATCAAACAAATGATAATCACTAATCAATCAGGCAGAATATAGCGAACATAAGGGATTTGTGAATTAAATGGTACTTGGCTGTTGACTTCAATGCCATTTTTCTTTTGGTATGACTCTGGGTTATTTACTGTAATTCCCTGAGCCCCCATGTCTGTCTGTAAAAGAGGATGATAATGCCTATCTTTAAATTAGGAATATTCTGTTTCGGATAAGTGAGATAATGTGTGTAAGCAGCAGGCATGATACACAGAGCGTTTGGAAGCAGCCACTTAGTATTAATTTCTTTCTTTTTTCCCTATCTAGAATATAAGAAATGTAAACCGTCAGATAACTTGCTTCACTAGGCAGGCTCCTTTTGTAAATTAGAGCACAAGGTGGTGAAATGGTCTTGCTCAATATTCTAAATGTTGTACACAGTAAAACAATTTTCTGCTGTAAGCTACCAGTAAAAATTAAAACTCAAATCTATGCTATGCTAGTTGAAAAGTTGAAATGCCGATTGTTTTTTCTTCTGGAGTAAGTATTCAGGTGATCTGTAGAACACAAAAAGAATCTACAATGAAGACATGTAACATTTCCCTTTGGTAAAATACTACAGAGCTACTGCAACCAAAGGCTCTATAATTTATGTAGTCATTTTTGTATAGCTATATTAAAATAGATTTTATTTACTTAATAATAGTACCATGATTATATTTGAAGTTCAGAAGTACAAATATAATTTTTACATGGATGATATAATACTTAACTCTTAAACTCTAAGACTGAAAAAAAAAAAAAGTCTTCCCAAAGAGTTCTGGGTCAGATGTAATACAAGTTATTCCATGTCCAGGGGAAATTTTAATGCCATGCATGGCCCTAATTCTGCTCACAAAATGTAAGTATTCTATTAAAAATATTTGACTCATATCAAGCACAGAATAGCAATTTTTTGCTCAGCTATGCAGATAATTCAATTTCTCAGCTTTTGTTCCTTTGTAATGTATATAGACAGCAAGAATCCTTTTTTTTCAGTAATGCATTCTCTAAATGAAGGGAGAAAATGGATTGTTTACTTTTTACAATAAAATGCCCCGGCTGTAGTTTATGCCCTTGAATGAAAGAGATGAAATCTTAATAGTTAATAGTACATTGGATTCCATATTTCTGTCTGTGGACATATATACACATTTATGATACAGAAAGAAATGTTCACTCCAAAAATTTTTTCTGTAGGTCACTCCTAGTGTTTACATGGAGGATGGTTTCAAAAAATATCTCTTGAAAAGATGACTAACAGAATAGAGAATATTTATTCTGTGAGGAATATCTTGTATAAACTAAAATTATTTTATTATACATCTACTGAATTCCAAGAAAAAGTAAATATGTTAGGAGTTATACCTGGGATTGAACCATGGAATAACAATACAACTACCAAAATCATATTCACCTCATGAATTTTTTTTTAAGAGTATACTATAGGAATTAAAAATGTTGAACAAAAAAGATTTATCATTATCACCCATCTCTATAGAATTGCTTTGGTCAACACTACCTTTTATTTTACACAAAAGTCTATTTAAAGATTTTTTTTTAAAATCAAGTCTTATTTATAAAATGGAAAAACAATTCAAAAATAGTTTTCTAAGACCCATTTGGAAATTTTATAAGTTATATGGGATATATCCAAGTAGGATTGCCAGATTTCATAAATAAAGGACTCCTTCATTTAAATATGTCACATACACTATATGGGATATATTAACTAAAATATATATATAGATCCTTTATCTGAAATTCAAATTTAAATGGGCATCCTGTTTTATATAACAAATCTAAATTCACACTTATCTTTTAGTTGTGTTCCAAATGTCTTATAACAAATCAATTTATAAACAAAGTGCATTTTAAAAGTCCCCATTGTTCCCCTCTTGTCCTTCGTTAAACATACCAATTCCTCCTTTAAAAATCCAGAGTACTTTGCTAATTTGGGGATATATTCTTAATTCTCTAATAGTGAACTTGTTTTAGCATTATTTCATTCTGCAGAATGTGAGGCTGCTTCTCTAGGAAAAAGTGTTACACTTGGGATATAGGCAATTGTCATCCATCCTAATACACACACGTCGTCTAGAACAGCGGTCTGGGGCAGGTATGCCCCCTTACATAGATGCATTTTTGCACTATTCAGTCTCAGCATCCTCCCATCCTTTACAACACAGATTCACAAACAACAGCTGTAACCAAGCAGGACCCTATGGGGCCTTCCCAGGACAGACCCCTCCCTCATATCCTCTGCTTTAGGTCCTCTCTGAAGTACCTAGATAATAGTATCTGATGCACATTTCCTGAATTTTTCAGATGCTAAAAGACACCACCAAATGGAAGAAATTAACTGTTTGATGATCTTGAGCACACCTACTGGCACCTGAGGATTAACGACGTGAACTGCTCTGTTACTTCACAATCAACCGATTAGAAAATTGGGCAGGAGCAGATCACATACACTGTGACTCCCTTCCCTCACCTGACCTTTAAAAATGCTTCGCTGAAACCTTTCAGGGAGTTCATTTTTGGGGGCATGAGGCACCTGTTCTCCTTGCATGGCCCTGCAGTAAACCTTTCTCTGCTGCAGACTTCAATGTTTAGGTTTGTTTGGCTTCACTATGAATCAGGCACACCTCAAATTCGGTAACACACAATTTTCTCTCTCTTTCTCTCTGTTAGAGAAGTGTAATTGCGGTGGTTTTTTTTTTTTTTTTTTTTTTTTTTGCGGTATGCGGGCCTCTCACTGTTGTGGCCTCTCCCGTTGCGGAGCACAGGCTCCGGACGCACAGGCTCAGCGGCCATGGCTCACGGGCTTAGTTGCTCCGCGGCATGTGGGATCTTCCCGGACCAGGGCACGAACCCGTGTCTCCTGCATCGGCAGGCGGATTCTCAACCACTGCGCCACTAGGGAAGCCCTGCGGTGGTTTTATGAGAGTGAATAAAGACAAGTGTGTAGAAAGGTTTGTTTGCTTGCATTCTTGACTATTAGAGCACGGACTTTTAATGAATGACTGGAAGGTGGTTTTGTGAAGGGGTACGCATGGGATTCTTGCCACAGAGTAGGGATGCTGGGCAGTGATGGTGACAAAAACAGCAACATTGGTGGCCCTAGGATGGAGCTACAGAAGGTCCCCTGACTATACATGGAAAAGTGTCAGCCAGGGAAGCACGTGAGACATTTATGAGTGAGCCAGACATAAAAATCAGCAAATGCCTAGAATGTACATTCTCTATTTTTAGAACACCACCAAAATACTAGTAGTGCAATAAAAGTAAAACATGAAAGGAAACATTTCTGGAAGAGAAAGGAAAACAAAAGTGCTTTGTGTAAAGATTTGGCAAATGCAGAAATCCCAACTATACTTCTATCACTGATGTAAATGTAAAATAAACACCAAGAAAACTTCTCAGCAATAAACTTTTGTTAGATTTTTTAATAATATATAACTCCACACGTAAGGATGCTCCTCTAATCCCTTTCCTCAGCAAAAACACTCAAAGGGCAGGAATTTGCTTCAGTATCCTTTCCTTAATAAAAATCCAACTAATCCAAATTCAATAATGTATTGTACACTTTAATAAGTTTTTTTCAAATTTCCATTAAGATTTACCCCAAACATAAAAAGCTTTATTTGCATATTAAAAACCTGTTAATTTGTAATAGTCCTGTTTTAATTGAAATATTGCCTAATTTAGGCAATAACTCTGTGAGGATATATTATCATTAATTTGCAGATGGAAAAAATAACTGAATCTTAGAGAAATAACTACAATTATGAAGGGTAAAAACAGCTAAAAAAAGGTAGACCTGAATTCAAACCCAGTCGCACTGACATTAATTTCAGTACTCTTTCCGTAATGCAAGGGGCCCTGTAGCATTACAGGCAAGGCTTAGATTTGCTCTGCCAGAGGCTCATGAAAAGTTATTATATTTAAATCATTGCAACTATGAAGAGCACAGCGTGACCTCTATTTCTTCTTTCACCTAAGCTGTAATAGCTATCATTTTAAAGGACCTACTATTGTACAAGATGCTTCATATAAATTGTCAAATTCCACATCTCAAAGTAGATATCATTTACATTCACAGAAGAACATATTTGGCTAAGATTAAGTAATTTACCCAAGTATATCCTGATAATATATTGTCTGGTAAGATGGGAATCAAACCCAGGTGCATGGAGCTCATTCCAGGAAAACTTACCACCTTTTATTTAAATGTCTCTAGGTAAATGAGCCTGATTTATTAATCAAAAATCTTAGTTGACAAGTTCTCTATGATATAACAAATCATTCCTACATTTTCGCCCATAAAAGTTTAAAAAGCATCAACACTTTTACTGAATTTCTGTGGTTTTTCCAAAATTTAAAGGTATAGGATTACAAAAAACTATTGACAAAACTAATTTAGAAACCAGTAATTCTATTTTCTGAATTAGATTTTGAAAATAGAGGGGAGTCAAAGGAAAGTGAAACAGACTATTAAGAGGAGGAGTAATACGGAGCAATAAGAAATTTCTAAAAAGTAAATCTTTTTAGAGGAAGTTGCAAAAGTTGGGGAGTCAGAGAGAAGATAGAAATTCTAGAACATCTAGGTGGCTATTCTTCTATTACCACTTGGCCGAAACACTAATTTGTGGTTGAAACTCAATTTCTGGGCAAAGGTAGATAATGTATAGTCACAAAAAGGCTATGGATTATGAAGTCAGGTTGACAAGAGTTTCAGTCTTAAATTTGCCAATCTTTAATTACAGAAGCACTTTGCTGATCCACCCAGAAATACTATGGGATCAGAAAGGAATCCCTGGAAGAAGAGTGCTTGTTCTGTTTGGAAGAATAGATATAGCTTTTAAAAAGGCAAAAGATGATCCACACCTGTGATTCCTGAATGCCATAGCAACTACATCAGAATTTCTTCAGACAGTTGTTAAAACCAGATTCCCAGACAACACCTTGACATTCTGTATGTTTAACAAGCATCTTAAGGGAGTCTGATGAATAGCCAATTTAGGTATAAGAGACTAGGCAAATTAAGCATCGTAGATAGAAAAAAAAAAAATAAGTACAAATATGTAAAAGAATTCCTTGTACACAAAATGCTAGTAATGACACCAAGTTTATGTCAGAATCAAAGACGATGGTGTGGCTATTAAGATGAGCTTAAAAGTCATTTGCATGGGGGCTTCCCTGGTGGCGCAGTGGTTGAGAATCTGCCTGCCGATGCAGGAGACACGGGTTCGTGCCCTGGTCCGGGAAGATCCCACATGCCGCGGAGCAACTAAGCCCGTGAGCCATGGCCGCTGAGCCTGTGCGTCCGGAGCCTGTGCTCCGCAACGGGAGAGGCCACAACAGTGAGAGGCCCGCATACCGAAAAAAAAAAAAAAAAAAAAAAAAAAAAAAAAAAAAAAAGTCATTTGCATGTTATTTTTGGAAACATTTAGAAAACACTGAAAGTTTTTAAGTGGGAGGGAATGACAAAAATAGTTTTGTGTGTGAAAAACATTACCAATAGAAGTGTCCAGCAGTGTGGATTTGAACAAGGGAGGAGTGGAGACAGAAAGATTAGTAGGAGGCTTTTACATAATTTACTTGAGAGTACATTTTATTTTTTTGCGGTACGCGGGCCTCTCACTGTTGTGGCCTCTCCCGTTGCGGAGCACAGGCTCCGGACGCGCAGGCTCAGCGGCCATGGCTCACGGGCCCAGCTGCTCCGTGGCATGTGGGATCTTCCCGGACCGGGGCACGAACCCGTATCCCCTGCATCGGCAGGCGGACTCTCAACCACCGCGCCACCAGGGAAGCCCGAGAGTACATTTTAAACAGTGTGGAATGGACAGGGACAGTATAAAGAAAAAGGAGAAATAGAAAATTTAGGAGATAACCCAGATTTGACAGCATTTGTGACTCTTTCAATCAAAGAAAAGAGAGGGATTAGTCAATATGACCCCAGAGTTTTTCAGCCCCACTGACTGCAAGAATGGTGACACTGGGAGCAAGGAGGCTGTGACACCTCTTTCTTTACCTTCAATTATAGATGCATTCACCAGAGTGAGAAAGAAAAGAAAAGCAAGTTTAGAAGATAAATGAAGGATAATGTAATGTTTAGTTATGTTTGATTGCTTGGCTATGCTTAAGCCGTAACAAATCAGAGATTTGTTCTTGTTGCTGTTTTCTAATACCTAATTATAATTGTGAACAATGTGAATTATAAACAATGTGTACAGAAGGAAAAATTAATGCATCTGTCAACTTTTATATTTCTATTGACTTTGGTCTTTTAATCTTCTAGTTTAATGTTGATTGTGGCATTACGAAGTGGTATGAGTATATTTGTGTGCGTCATGCAAATGTCAAATGTATTCATTTAAAACATTTAGATTATTAAAGGAGTAAATTTGTTTAAGGCGTCTCTATGTATGTGTATGTTAAAACTATAATAACTCAATAACAAGGATTAGCATCTATTTTCTTAAAAGGTCTAAATATTTAGGTTATACAGCAGTATCCATTTTTCATAGCTGTAATATTTTCTCTGTACTTCACATAGTAGGAAAAAATATGAATTTTAAACCAATCCAGGGAATATCTCTCTATAGTTATTCATCAAGGACAGTGGTCTAGGTCACAGTTTATTCTCTAGCTTTTCAAGTTTGCCCTCTGAAGATTGCTCACTTCCATATTTAAAGCTCTTTAAAAAAAGGGTACAGAAAGATTTGGTGCCAAACCAAGTATATTAATAATAGCTCCAGACCTATGTAGGACACACATTTCAAAGATTCTTTTACAAAGGGCTCACAAAAGGGCTTTATATCTTTTAGAGTACTTATATATGTCATTATTTTATTAGTAATGACAAAAATAATGTTTCCCATTTTGGCCCAAATGGGGATATTTCTAAAACTTTCTTTTATGTTTGCCAAATAATACAGAATATTTTAGATAAGATTACTAAGAGATCGTGAGGTTACTATAAGTTTTAAGGAGAATGAATTTTTCCTGACATCTCTCACATAATCATATTTCAAACTCAGATTAATAAAGAATGGGAATCCCTGGGCGATCCAGTGGTTAGGACTCCTCTCTGCCGGGGCCTGGGTTTGATCCTTGGTCAGGGAAGTAAGATTTCACAAGCCGCACAATGTGGCCAAAAAATTTTTAAAAAGTAAGTATAAGACTGAACTTGATTTTTCATTTTCTTCCAAGTGATTAGCTTTCAGATTGAAGAAAACAAATCCAAAAGTAAATTTTACACCAGTCCTGTGAAAAAGAGAGACACTGTGTGACTAGCTCTAAATTATTCACTTAATAACAGAACCCAGGCTAAGACTTGGGCATTTTGATTTTTAGTTCATTATTATCTTCACTCTAGTGTATTTCATTTCATTTGAAATTCATGCACAAATAAATAAGTAGGTTATTCAGGAGTCTTTAATATGTAATAATCTTGGAAGGAAAATTAATATAGGTACTCATATGAACCATACATTTTTAAAGTTGTAATCCTTAATTATTTTTAAGTTCATTTAGGACAATAAGTTAAAGTGAAAATACTTATGCTTTATTTAAAGAAAAAAACAGCTTGATCACTTTGACCTTTACCACATTTTGCATAGGAGGCTTAAATACCTTTGTATTCTATAGTGCATTTAAAATAGTGAGGGATGAAGATAAATTTTACTTGACCAGTACAAAAAATAAAAACTATAATCCGGCTCTGCACATCATGTAGTTTTCATCTTCTGACAGAGCTGTATTTCAGAAGATAACAGTAGGGAGGAATTTATGGCAGGTGCATTACTACTTAGGAACTAATCTCATCCACGTGGCTGTTAATGTGAAATATGGATTTTAATAATCCTGGTTCTGTGGGTTGTGTGATCCTGCCTGGTGGGAATGTGATTAGCCAGAGCCTGCAAGATAATTGAGATATATAGCACATGATTACATCTAGTGGATTACAAGCAACTTTGATTATGCTACAGTTTGCATAGTTAATTCTGTATCCTTATAGTTAAACGAGCAAACAAATAAATCAATACTCTATTTTGACAAGAATTCCTCTTTCCTTAGGTCATTAAACAGGTCGCTTATATAAAATTTAAAAGTCTTCCAGAGAGAAGAAATTTTTTAAAAATGTAAATAGTGAAATGGACAGATAAATCACATGTTGAAATTTTTGAAACTCACTCCATCATTATGCATGTTACTGAACAGAACTTTACTCAGGAAAGAAAAGTTTCCGACATCAACACATACAAATTTAGGAAATAAGAATTTTAAATCAAGAGGTTTAATTAAGAATGAGAGGATTTTTTGTTGTTATTTTGCAAAAATTGAGACAGTGGTTTACTCCTTTAAATAATGGATAATTTCCATGGTGTTCCCAAACACTGATATGATTGACAAAAGAGCAAGAAAGCTACTTAATCACCCCATTAGTTTTTAATTCTTATTCAATGATAATAATTAAATATTTATTTTGAATGAATTAAAATAAGTGCACAAGTGAAGACTATTGCAGTGTCTTGTAGTAAGGAAAATATTTTAATAGAAGTAATTGCTTAGATGTGAGATCAAGTTCCAACAACACGCTTTTCATAAAGTTCTACATAACACAAGCAAAAGTAAACTCTGTTATTATTATTATTAATATTGACATTATTTTAACTTATATCCTAAATATTGTTATTGTTCTTTTCTCTCTTGATCTCCTTATTTTTTTTCATTATACGTAGTCCCAGATGATAGCATGTGCTTTTATGCTTTTTATGCCTTTTAATTTCAAGCATATCTAACTCTCCAGATCTAGTGCTTCGTTATTAGCACTTCCCAATGTGCAGGATGAATTTCCATCTATGTGCATTTATGAAACCCAACCCATTACCTCCTACCAAATTTGTTCTTCCTTCTATATCTATTCCCTTTTTAAATTTGTGGCAGTTCTAACCACACAGTAATAAAAGAAACTGCCATTTTCTTGAACTTTCTTTATTTTAATCCCTACATCCAAAAAAGCTCAATTACTACTTATTTCATGAATGATTAATATGTTTCCCTCAAAAGTCTTCTCATTGGAAAAGCTTTGATTACATCCCTCTCCACCCTTGGTATGGCATAATTTGGCTGAGCTTTCAAAGCACTTTGCTTTAGTTTGGCAATTCTATTCTTCTAATTAAAAAGCTAGCTTTTCAAACTCATTTCCCTCTGCTCCTCTTTCTTCATTCTGCTTTCCAGCCAAACTACACTCTTTCCCAGGCCTTATATAGGTCCTCCTTTTTCCAATTTCTAAGCATACTAATTTATGACTTCATGAATAATTGCATTCCTTTTTGTCTAGGTGTCTATTTATCAAGGAAAATGAAATGCTCTAGAACAAGCAAACTTTCCTAACGTCAAAAAATGGGGTCACGTGCTTGTTTAAGTTAATTAAGATTCTTATAACCTATCAAGTATAAAATGAATACATTCACGGTGATAGGAACTTAAATACACACATTGAGCAACCACCTCTGAAGCTGTATCATTAAATTGGTCAGAAGCATGGAATTACTTCTGAAGGAAGAAAGAACAAAAAAATTTAGGAGTCTTCAGTTGGTAATTGTGAAAGCTAAGACCGAATATGATTAGAATTCAAAAAATTTCAACAACCCTTCTCAGAGCACATCTGGATCACAGACCCCATTCTAGGACACCAGAACTGGAAGGTATCTCTAGAATTCTGAAGAACACATAAAGGGACTACTACTTTATATAATTGATAATGAAGCATAAAATTCTTGGAAGGATAGAAAAATAATATAAATGTGTTCAAGACAGATTTGTGCACATTGCTAAGTGATAGCTCTGAAGTGGATAGTTAATGGAACCCAGAGTGTTTGAGGCTACAGATCACTTTTGTTATTGATTCATTGCCTTTTCACCTAATAAGCCACAAATACTGTCAAAAGCAGAATCATCTCCTAAATTGAATTAAATCTTATTAAAATGAAGTATGATATTTGGAAGTCATTGCTGGAATAACTAGAAACTCTCTAAGTTCAAGAATTTCTGAGCAATATGTATACATTTTAAAAGAAAGAATTAGGTTATCTTCCAAGAAAGACTGAGTTACTACTGAAAAAGAGAGGAGTCTTCTCATAGGGATAACTTTTGCATTTTTAAGTTTTTACTCCTCCTTTTTGTATTTTTGAAACCAGAATTATTTCATCTTCAGAAGTAGCATGAATTCCAGAGAGTAGCATATCCTTCCAGGAATATATAGATAAGGTACATAGATAAGATATAGTGGTAGTATTTAATATTTTAATTATGATAAGTACACCACAAACATTTCTTTACTAACGGCAATTTGAGATAAAATCTGGTTCTTCTTTTGTTTATACCATTTTAGGTATACTGAAAATCTGTATTGATCAATATTTGAGAGTAAAAAAAATGACAAAATATTTTCTTATTCTTTTTATGTATTTTTATCTTGATAGATAACAATAACACTCAATTTGTTCCATTTGCCACCTTCATCTAGAAACTATGCTATTCTTAGTTGTACAGGATGTGACTTAGGTCTACTGATCAAAGTCACTTTTTAATATGCTAGGAAGGAACAAAAGTCACCTAATTTTCAGCTCCCAAATTCTAGTTTTGTATCTTGTTTGTTTCACTTATAAGGGTGTTTCAGCAGCTAACCACAGCTCCTTCTGTGTCCATGACAATTTGTTCAGGATTAAATATTTCCATTCTCACTATATTTACAATCCTGTATATGGATAACATCATACATGATCATTTCTGGTAATAAAATCTCAAAGTTGCTTTAATCTAATTACAGTGAAAGAGTTCCAGTAGAGTTACTCAAATGACTGATACCTTTGTTAAATAAATGGTAAAATTAATGAACAATACCTCTATATGTTGAAGTCCTATCAATATAAGCATTACACAGAATGATGAAATGTGTGTTTAAAAGTGGATGTGGTGAGCTTCCCTGGTGGCGCAGTGGTTGAGAGTCCGCCTGCTGATGCAGGGGACACGGGTTTGTGCCCCGGTCCCGGAGGATCCCACATGCTTCGAAGCAGCTAGGCCCATTAGCCATAGGCGCTGAGCCTGTGTGTCCGGAGCCTGTGGTCCACAACGGGAAAGGCCACAGCGGTGAGAGTACCGCGTACCGAAAAAAAAAAATAATAATAATTAAAAAAATTTAAAAAGTGGAAGTGGCTTTTGGAATCAAATAAACCTGAATTTTAATTATGACTTGACCATTATGTAGCTGTGTCAATCTTTGTATGTTTCTTAAACTCTCTGAGCCTCAGATTTCCTCATTTTCAAAGTAGAAATAATCATGCCTACCTCATATGATTATTGTAAAAATTAAAAATAAAAACTGAACATTTTAAAAGTTTTAAAATATGAGTTATAGGCCTGCTGCTTGAGGTAGACATTTTCATTTAGTGTATAGAAGCAAAGCTCTTCCTGCATCCTTTTAAAGAATCCTCTGTCTCTTTAAATTATATTTACAAATTGCTACATTGTATTGAAGTTTGTCTTAAAAGGAAAAGAAAGTTACAGCACACTTCCTACTTAGATACTTCGTGGATTCGACCTCATTTTCAGAGGTCATCACAGAAACAAAAGTGAACAAGGGTATTTTTTCTTTCCTATACAGATGGTGCCTACTTTTAACCTTAGCAAACAGCTTTTCAAACAAATGTTTCAACACTTGAATAGGAAAGACATCTGGATCTTCTGGAGAATCCATGAATTAACTCAAACGTTAACAGATCAAACAACTTGGATATAAAGACACAAGGATGAATTTGGAATACTTAAGCATCCTGAATAATATTCATAAATAGTGCTTATGTGCTGCTTGTTTGAATATATTCCAGGCAATTTTGTAACATTTATTGCTGACAATAGCAAATGTCAGGAGAATTAATCTGTATGTCTGTAGTTTTCAATTAGAGAAAGACAATCTACAATAATATAATAAAAATCATTGTAATGATAATTATATCAGTTTCATAATTTATAGTGATATTAATAAGCATGCCATTTTTAAATGTATAAGATATTTTCCACTGAAGTACTTTATGACATCTTATTCATTTAACATTTGATATTGCATTGCAGGTAAGTTGAAAATGGGAAACTGAGACAAAGGGCTGTGTGTTTTATTGGTGGCAAGGCTAATAATAGAAAACGATACTCCATATTCCTGAATTTTTCATTATTGTTAGTTTTTGTTGCCCATCTGAAATATATACCTTAAAACACGTGGTTGGGTAGTTGTAGTAGATTTTATAATGAATTGCTGCTGCAAATAACTTTTGCATGATAAAATGAATATTTAGACTTCTTCAACCTGAATTCTCATAACACTTGTCCTTGAAAATATCACAATTTTGTGAACTTTTATAAAATGAGAAGTTAATAGGAACATACTATTTATTATTAATAGCTGCACCTCTACTACCAGAAAACCAAAACTTACAAAAAATACAGTAAATAAGCAAGCAAAGTGACTTTGTTCATATTGTAAATTATTTTGTACCAAGCAACTCTGGAATGCTTTTAAACAGTAGAATCAGAGAAAGCAGTATGATGAAATTAGGACTGAAATAGTGCAATATCAACAAAGTGGTTTCAAAAGCCAAGTCAAAGATAAGAGACAAAGGCAACAGAATCTATTAATTATCTTAATACTATATGTTTGGTAAACTCTGTTTATAATATTCAGAGAACAGTTATAGATAATGAAGTAAATTTTTAGAAAATGATTTCTTATTTTGAAGTATTATATTTTTATTGTAAAAAAGATAAAAACAGAAGTGAAAATTAAACATATTCTATTTCTCTCCTTTGTAGGTAACCATGTTGTATTTTAAATATGTCAAAGATCTATAAATGCATATTTAAAGCAGAATATATCACATATTACATACAGATTTATAATATGAATTCAAGTTTGGAATGATTTATTCTTCATAATAAAATTATTTTTGCTTTGTTTCATTAAAAATTTCTACTGTGTGTATCACATTGAAAATTGTTGGATATTAAGAATGAGTCAATGTCCAAAATTAATTAATTCTGCTTGCTTATTCTAGCAGAGCTGCTTGTTTTCTAATATCTTATGAAAAATAAGCTGTTACATCAATGAACTCTAACTATGGTATACAGAAATAACTATAATTTTTTTTTTGAAAACTCAGCTTTGTGAGATGACTTCTCAGGTTATACTCACTGTACTTTATTCACTTCTGAAGTTCATTTGCATTATTTGTGCCTATGTTTGATTGGTTTTTATGTGTGTGTTCTATTTACCTACTGGCATAGACCAGGACTTTCCTTTTGCTTTCTATATGCTTATCACTGACTCAGTATAGAGGTATGGCATTTATAAATGTTTGTAG
Organism: Kogia breviceps; assembly: GCF_026419965.1. Classification (NCBI taxonomy): domain Eukaryota; kingdom Metazoa; phylum Chordata; class Mammalia; order Artiodactyla; family Physeteridae; genus Kogia; species Kogia breviceps. The sequence goes on from NC_081316.1 coordinate 43,795,196, forward strand.
AATAAACAAAGTAAATGTGTGAATGAACACATATGTTTCAAAATGCTAAATTAAAATAATTCTTTAATAGGCATTTCACAGCTTACTCAGTTTTTAATTTGGTGTCATCAAAGTTGCTATTAGTTGCTTCCCCAGTAACCACTCTTTCTGTGCCTACCTCCTGTCACCCTCATGTGGAAGCTGAAAAATGCCACATATTCCATTCATTAGGTGTAGCCAAAGGGGAGGATTAGAGGGAGGAGGAAGGAGAGCAAGGTGGTGGAGAGGGAGGCTGCTGAGTTCACACCTCTCCCACCCTATGAACACATAAACAATACTTCTACATATGAAGCAGTTCTCACCGAAAACAAACTAGAGACTGGCAGAAAGACTCTTATACAACCAAGGCTGTAAGAAATATCCACACAGAGTTGGGAAGAAAGGGAAGAGAAGTGATCAGGTCAACACCAGAACACCTAGGAGGGGACACAAAAGAGGAGGTGTTACTTGAGCTCAGATCATCCCTGGGGAGTAAGCAGCTCAAACCACATATTGGGCACCCAGCCCTGTGGTCTGACACCAGGAAGATGAGTCTCCTTCTCTAGTTTGAAGGCCAGTTGGACTGGCAGGGGAGGCTTGTGAGAAACTTGGACTCCACTTGTGTAGAGTAAACACAGGCTTGTTTGCTCCTGAAACAAGGTAGAGGAAGCAGACTGAGACTGCCCTGACTCTGGCTGGTTTCCTGCTATAGCCCCAGTGCCTGCTCCAGCCCCTCTTGCTCCATAGTGCAGCCCCACTCTATAGCAAAGGCTGCCACTGCTGAGGAGAGTGCACAGTTGTGGTAGGATTTAGTAGTGCTGTATTGTTTTTTCATGGCTATACCTCTGGAAACATGGAGACCAATAAGATAATCAAGTTGGTAGTAAGTAGAATAATCATTTACTCAGGTAGTTGCATACTTCATTCATTCATTCATTTACCCAATATGTGGCAGCCTATGGTGTTAGGGATTGAGAGTGTGTTGACTTTGAAGGAAGTGTAATTCCTAAGTGTCATAAAACAAATGTGGAATGCTGTGACACATGAGCCAAAGGGAACTATTATGCAGAACAACTAGAAATGGAGGAGGTGGATTTGTGGAAATGAGATCTAAAGGCCACAGGGATAAGAAGAGAAGACAATTATTGGCTCTTTACAGGGTGGGTATATAACTCTACAGGGAGCGCTTAGTAAAATGTTTAAAGTTCTTCAACTGGATCCCACAAATCTATCCACAGTAAATGTACTTAAACTGTCTACTTAAATAAAGTGGACACACTCTTAATAGGAGATAATTTAATAGTAGACCATTTATTTGTGTCTGATATTGTGCTGATATATTACCTGCATTATTTCCAACTTTTATAATAATTCTATTTTACAATAGGAAAAATAAGAATATTATCATTCACTGACTTTTGCAACTACACACATTTCTCATTTTTATCCATAAAGAAATCCAGAAATCTTACAAGAAAGCTCAATGTATAAAATTTCAGGACAAATTTGAAACATACATGCTATTAAATATTTTTTTCACCCTAGACATAAAACATAATAATAGAATCTTTCCAACTATTAATATATGCTTTTAGATTTTAAAAAAAGTTCCCTGAACTATAATCTTTAAAACAGAAGCACAGATAAACATTAAATATAATTAATAATTGATACTTTCAGATAATAAATTTTACCTCAAATTTTAGTTCACTCAATCAATTTGAAAATGACTTTTTTTTTTTAAAGAACATACTAAATTTAAAACGTTTTGGGGGGGCGGAGCCAAGATGATGGAGTAGGAGGATGCACAGTTCACGTCTCCTCACAACTAGGGCACCTACCAAATGCTGGTGGGGGACCTCAACACCCAAGGGGAGAGAAGGAACCCCCAAGAGGCCAGGTAGGATGTTGGGGGGGACGGGGGAGGAGAGGTGGAGGCCAGATGGAACCAGTGCCCCTGAGGGGTGGCTGGGAGAGGAGAGGGATTACCACACCTGGAGAGGTCCACTCACTGCAAGGGAATCAATGGAAATGAGGGAGAACCTCGGAGTTTGGAGGATTGGAGAGGAAGACAGTTAGCATTTCCCCTGCCTACTCAACCCCAGGGAGCCTGCTGGAGGCCTGGGCCCGGCCCTCCACCCTCCAAGGCTGGAGGCACTCTGGGGCCCCCTCTGGCCATGCTGAGTCTAAGCTTCGCCCCGCCCCAGGACCTTTTCTGGCCTCGTGGATCCTGACATACGTCCCACCCTGGCCTAAACACTGCCACCCCACAGCCAAAGGCCTTCTGGCTTTTTTTTTTTTTTTTTTTTTTTTTTTGCTACTGTGGTTCTGTTTCATTTTCTAGTTGTTTGATTTATATTTTAATTTTTTCTAATATATCTGTTAGTTTTCTAGTTTTACTTTATTTTTTATTCTTTGTTATTGTTCTTCTCCTTTTTTTCTTTTTTTTGCCATGCCATGCACCTTGCAGGATCTTGGTTCATGGGGTGGGGGTTGGGCCTGAGCACCTGTGGTGGTAGCACTGAGTCCAAACCTCTGTGTTAACAGAGAACCTCAGATCCCAGGGAAAATTAATCATAGTGAGGTCTCCCAGAGCTCCTCACCTCAGCACAAACACCAGGCTCTAACCAACTGCCTACAAACTCCAGTGTTGGAAGCCTAAGGCCAAACAACGAGTAAGAAAGGAACACAGTCCCACACATAAAAAAAAATGACATGACAAAAAATAAGTTACAGATGAAGGAGCAAGGTAAAAACCTACAAGACCAAAGAAGTGAAGAGGAAATAAGCAAACTACCTGAAAAAGAATTCAGAGTAATGATAATAAAGATGATCCAAAATCTCGGAAATAGAATGGAGACATAGATCAAGAAAATAAAAGAAACGTTTAACAAGGACCTGGAAGAACGAAAGAATAAATGGAGATGAACAACACAATAACTGAAATGAAAAATATACTAGAAGAATCAATAGCAGAATAACTGAGGCAGAAGAATAAATAAGTGAGCTGGAAGATAGAATGGTGGGAATAACTGCCGAAGACCAGAATAAAGAAAAAAGAATGAAAAGAATTGAAGACAGTCTCAGAGACCTCTGGGACAACACTAAACACACCAGCATTTAAATAATAGGGGTCCCAGAAGAAAAAGAGAAAGAGAAGTGATCTGAGAAAATATTCAAAGAGATTATAGTAGAAAACTTTCCTAACATGGGAAAAGGAGTAGCCACCCAAGACCTGGAAGTGCAGAGCATCCCATACAGCATAAATCCTAGAAGAAAAACATCAAGACACATTTTAATCAAACTAAGAAAAATTAAATTCCAAGAAAATATATTAAAAGCAGCAAGAAAAAAGCAACAAATAACATACAAGTGAATCCCCATAAGGTTATCAGCTGATTTTTCAGCAGAAAGTCTGAAGGCCAAAAGAGAATGGTGAGATATATTTAAGGTGATGAAAGGGAAAAACCTACAACCAAGATTACTCTATCCAGCAAGGATTTCATTCAGATTTGATGGAGAAACCAAAAACTTTAAAGACAAGCAAAAGCTAAGAGAATTAATCACTGCTGAACCACACTAACAACAAATGTTATCCAACTTCTCTAGGCAGGTAAGACAAGAAAAGAAAAAGACCTATAAGAACAAACACAAAACAATTAAGAAAATGATAACAGGAACATACATATATATAATTTCCTTAAAAGTGAATGGATTGAATGCTCCAACCAAAAGACACAGACTTGCTGAATGGATACAAAAACAAGACCCATATATATGCTGTCTACAAGAGACCCACTTCAGACCTAAGGAAGCATAGACTGAAAGAGAGGGGATAGAAAAAGATATTCCATGCAAATGGAAATCAAAAGAATGCTGGAGTAGCATTACTCATATCAGATAAAATAGACTTTAAAATAAAGACTGCTACAAGAGATAAGGAAGGACACTACATAATGATCAAGGGATCAATCCAAGAAGAAGATATAACAATTATAAATATATATGCACCCAACATAGGAACAACTCAATACATAAGGCAAATTCTAACAGCCATAAAAGGGGAAATCAACAGTAACACAATACTAGTGGGGGACTTTAACACTCCACTTAAACCAATGCCTGGATCATCCAGACAGAAAACAAATAAGGAAAGAAAAGCTTTAAATGACATAACAGACCAGATAGATTTAATTGATATTTATAGGATATTCCACCTGAAAGTGGCAGAATACACTTTCTTCTCACGTGCACATGGAATATTCTCCAGAATAGATCACATCTTGGGTCACAGATCAAGCCTCGGAAAATTTAAGAAAATTGAAACCATATCAAACATCTTTTCCAACCACAGCACAATGAGGTTAGAAATCAATTACAGGAAAAAAATATATAAAAATCCACAAACACAGGGAGGCTAAACAACATTGGTTGTGCTGCTAAATAATCAAGAGATCACTGAAGAAATCAAAGAGGAAATCAAAAGCTACCTAGAAGCAAATTACAATAGAAACACAATGACACAAAACCTATGGGATGCAGCAAAAGCAGTTCTAAGAGGGAAGTTTATAGAAATAAAATCTCACCTCAAGAAATTAAAAAAATCTTAAATAAACAATCTAACCTTACACCTAAAGCAACTAGAGAAAGAACAAAGAAAAACCATAGTTAGCAGAAGGAAAGAAATTGTAAAGATCAGAGCAGAAATAAATGAAATAGAAAAGAAGAAAAGTGGAGCAAAGATCCATAAAACTAAAAGTTGGTTCTTTGAGAAGATAAACAAAATTGATAAACCACTAGCCATACTCATCAAGAAAAAGAGGGAGAGGACTCATCAATAAAATTTGAAATGAAAAATGAGAAGTTACAACTGACACTGCAGAAATACAAAGGATCATAAGACACTACTACAAGCAACTACATGCCAATAAAATGGACAACCTGGAAGAAATGGACAAATTCTTAGAAAGGTACAACCTTCCAAGATTAACTAGGAAGAAATAGAAAATATAAACAGACCAGTCACAAGCAATGAAATTGAAACTGTGATTAAAAATCTTCCAACAAACAAAAGTCCCAGGCCAGATGGCTTCACAGGTGAATTCAGCAAACATTCAGAGTAGAGCTAACACCCATCCTTCTCAAACTCTTCCAAAAAATTGCAGAGGAAGGAACACTCCCAATTCATTCTAAGAGACCCCCATCACTCTGATACCAAAGCCAGACAACGATACGACAAAAAAAGAAAATTACAGGTCAATATCACTGATGAACATAGATGTAAAAATACTCAACAAAATACTAGCAAACAGAATCCAACAACCCATTAAAAAGATCATACACCATGAGCAAGTGTGATTTTTCCCAGGAAGTCAAGTATTCTTCAATATACACAAATCAATCAATGTGATACACCACATTAACAAATTAAAGAATAAAAACCATATGATCATCTCAATAGATGCAGAAAAAGCTTTTGACAAAATTCACCACATATTTATGATAAAAACTCTCCAGAAAATTGGCATAGAGGGAACCTATCTCAACATAATAAAGCCATATATGACAAACCCACAGCTGACATCATTCTCAATGATGAAATACTGAAAGCATTTCCTCTAAAATCATGAACATGACAAGGTTGCCCACTCTCACCACTATTATTCAACATAGTTTTGGAAGTTTTAGCCACCGGAATCAGAGAAGAAAAAAGAAATAAAAGGACTTCAAATCAGAAATGAAGTAAAGCTGTCACTTGTCACATGTAACTTGTAAAGCAGATGACATGATACTATACACAGAGAATCCTAAAGATGCCATCAGAAAACTACTAGAGCTAATCGATGAATTTGGTAAAGTTGCAGGATACAAAATTAATGCACAGAAATCTCTTGCATTCCTATACACTAACAACGAAAGATCAGAAAGAGAAATTAAGAAAACAATCCCATTTACCATAGCAACAAAAATAATAAAATACCTAGGCATAAACCTACCTAAGGAGGCAAAGTACCTATACTCAGAAAACAATAAAACACTGATGAAAGAAATCAAAGATGACACAAACAGATGGAGAAATATACCATGTTCTTGGATTGGAAGAATTAATATTGTGAAAATAACTGTACTACACAAAGCAATCTACAGATTGAATGCAATCCCTCTCAGTTTACCAATGGCATTCTTCGCAGAATTAGAACAAAAAGTGTTACAATTTATGTGGAAACACAAAAGACCCTGAATAGCCAAAGCAATCTTGAGAAATAAAAATGGAGGAATCAAGCTCCCTGACTTCAAACTATACTACAAAACTACAGTAATCAAGACAACATGGTACTGGTACAAAACCAGAAATATGGATCAATGGTACAGGACAGAAAGCCCAGAGATAAACTTAAACACCTATGATCACCTATTTTATGAAAAAGGGGGCAAGAATATGCATAGGAGAAAAGGCAACCTCTTCAATAAGTGGTACTGGGAAAACTGGACAGCTGCATGTAAAAGGATGAAATAAGATCACTCCCCAGCACCATATACAAAAATAAACTCAAAATGGATTAAAGACGGGCTTCCCTGGTGGAGCAGTGGTTAAGAATCCACCTGCCAATGCAGGGGACACAGGTTCGAGCCTTGATCTGGGAAGATCCCACAGGACACGGAGCAACTAAACCTGTGTGCCACAACTATTGAGCCTGTGCTCTAAAGCCCACAAGTCACAACTACTGAGCCCATGTGCTACAACTACTGAAGCCCATGTGCCTAGAACCCATGCTCTGCAACAAGAGAAACCACCACAATGATAAGCTCGGGCACCGCAATTAAGAGTAGCTCTCTCTCATCGCAACTAGAGAAAGCTCGCACAGCAACAAAGACCCAACACAGCCAAAAATAAAAATAAATAAAATAAATAAATTTATTTTAAAAAGTGGATAAAGGGTCTTCCCTGGTGGCGCAGTGGTTGAGAGTCCGCCTGCCAATGCAGGGGACACGGGTTCGTGCCCCGGTCTGGAAAGATCCCACATGCCGCGGAGTGGCTGGGCCTGTGAGCCATGGCCGCTGAGCCTGCTCGTCCAGAGCCTGTGCTCTGCAAAGGGAGAGGTCACAACAGTGAGAGGCCCGCGTACCGCAAAAAAAATAAAATAAAAAGTGGATAAAGACATAAAGGTAAGCCCAGACACTATCAAACTCTTAGGAGAAACATAGGAAAAACACTCTTTGACATAAACCACAGCAAGATCTTTTTTGACCCACCTCCTGGCATAATGAAAATAAAAACAAAAATAAACAAATGAGACCTAATTAAACTTAAAAGCTTTTGCACTGCAAAGGAAACCATAAACAAGACGAAAAGACAACCCTCAGAATGGGAGAAAATATTTGCAAATGAAGCAGCTGACAAAGGATTAATCTCTAAAATACACAAACAGCTCATGCAGGTCAATATCAAAAAACAAACAACCCAATCAAAAAATGGGCAGGATATCTAAATAGACATCCTCCAAAGAAGACATACAGATGGCCAAGAGGTACATGAAAAGCTGGCCAACATCACTAATTATTAGAGAAATGCAAATCAAAACCACAATGAGGTATCAGCTCCCATTGGTCGGAATGGCCATCATCAAAAAATCTACAAAAAATAAATGCTGGTGAGGGTGTGGCGAAAAGGGTACTCTCTTGCACTTCAGTGCGAATGTAAATTGATACAGTCACTGTGGAGAATGGTATGGAGATTCCTTAAAAAACTAAAAACAGAACTACCATATGACTCAGCAATCCCAATACCCTGAAAAAAACCATAATTCAAAACACTGCAGTCCAGTGTTCATTGCAGCACTATTTATAATAGCCAGGACATGGAAACAACCTAAGTGTCCATAGCAGATAAATGGATAAAGAAGATGTGGTACATATATACAATGGAATATTACTCAGCCATAAAAGGAGTGAAATTGGGTAATTTGTAGAGATGTGGATGGACCTAGAGTCATCCATACAGAGTGAAGTAAGCCAGAAAGAGAAAAACAAATATTGTGTATTAATTAATACACATATTAATGTATATTAACAGAATCTAGAGAAATGGTATAGATGAATTTACTTCTTGGGAAGGAATAGAGACACAGACATAGAGAATGGACATGTGGACACAGTGGGGAAGGGAAGCACTGGATGAACTGGAACATTAGGATTTACATAAACACACTACCATGTGTAAAATAGATAGCTAGTGGGAACCTGCTACAAAGCACAGGAAGCTCAGCTTGGTGCTCTGTGGTGACCTAGATGGGTGGGACTGCAATGCGGATAGGAGGGAGGTCCAAGAGGGGGGAGATATATGTATACATACAGCTGATTCACTTCGTTGTATGGCTGAAACTAACACAACCTTATAAAGCAATTATACTCCAATAAAAAATAAATAAATAAAAGGTCTTTCTTAGAGTGATTTTGTAAGAGATTTTATAGGGGAATTATCAGGAAGCACACAAAAATTATTTTATTATGTATTTCCAAAACTTGGTGAGAAGAAAATTAAAGAGCAATCTAACTTTTTCAACTGTTTCATGTCTCTGTTAACTTCTCTTTGCATTTGACTCAGAAGAAAAACTGTTGTTTAAACTTGTTTTTGTGCTCACATTAGTCCCCACTTTAGAATTTCTCTTCAACACTGTTTCAAATATTTTGTATATATTTTTTGTGTTCTTATCCTTTGCACATTGTTTATACAACTTAATTTTAATGAACATCCAACTGAGATTAAAAGATTCACTGCTTTGCCATACAGAATAATTTCATCATTATCTTGATTGTATCACAAGAATCAGTAATTTCACTTTTCTATTTTTGCACTAATTTTATAACATATGGAAGAATGTAATAAACTAGTTAATTGTAAAGACACTTTTGTATAAATAAAATAAAACTGTTGTTTTTTCAGGAAACATCATCATGCAAGTACTAAAACAATGTGTTCAAATGGAATAACTGGTACAGGAAAGGCATTTTAGAGGTACTGACATATAGTGTGTAAATATGCATGTGATGTTAGAGTGGAAAATCTCCCTTCGCCTCATGTATGTAAAACTACAGTCGGTAAATGCATTTGCCCAAAGGAGATCAGTAAGTGGCTACATTGTGAATATTCATGATAATACATTTATGTACTCAAAGTAAATATAATTTATTAAAATGTGATACCAGAGATTTAAATCTCTGAAATTTTTTTTAGAAAACTATTTAGTGAGCACTTGCCCTTTATAGATTTCCCCTTACCTGATCATTTTAAAGAATCAAATTACAAAAATTACCCTTGAGTTCTCCTCTCCTTTATTTTATCTGTTTAACTGCTGAAAAAGTAACACACTTTAGAAAGCTCCTGGACTACTGCAACAGTAATTTAAGAATATACAACTATGTAGTAAAAACCCAATACAGTAATTTATCCCAGAAGTTTTTTTTTTTTTTTTTTTTTTTGGTATGCGGGCCTCTCACCATTGTGGCCTCTCCCATTGAGGAGCACAGGTTCTGGATGCACAGACTCAGCAGCCATGGCTCACGGGCCTAGCCGCTCTGTGGCATGCAGATCCTCCCAGATCAGGGCACGAACCCGTGTCCCCTACATTGGCAGGCGGACTCTCAACCACTGCGCCACCAGGGAAACGCCTATCCCAGAAGTTTTAAAAGTATGAAACTAATGTCCTGAACATAAACTGAAAAAAGTTCAGTGAAACAAAGGTGATGATAGTTAATATTGAATTGTCATTTTTGATTTTTAAGAAAAACAAATGAATTGCATAGCTGAAGAGATTGCCATAAGAGTACTTGGCCAAAAGGAGAATGTTAGTTTTGTTTTGTTTTTTTTTTTTTTGGTATGTGGGCCTCAGATTTTTTTTTTTTTTTTCGGTTTGTGGGCCTCTCACCCTTGTGGTCTCTCCTGTTGTGGAGCACAGGCTCCGAACACACAGGCTCAGCAGCCATGGCTCACGGACCTAGCCACTCTGCGGTGTGTGGGATCTTCCCAGACAGGGCACTAACCCGTGTGCCCTGCATCGGCAGGCAGACTCTCAACCACTGCACCACCAGGGAAGCCCAGAATGTTAGATTATAATGAAGGTTCTTATGATTGCTATTTTACATAATGTAACTGATTATTTTCTCTTATAAGCTGTTTATTTCAGAATAGTTTTAGATTTCCAGAAGAATTATAAAGATAGGACAGGGACTTCCATATACCCCATATCCAGTTTCTCCTATTATTGATGTCTTACATTTAGTAAGGTACATTTGTCACAGTTAATGAATCCATATTGATATATTATTAATTAAAGTTCACATTTTATTCAGATTTACCTAGTTTTTACTAATGTCCTTTTTCTGTTCCAGGATCCTATATGGGATAACATATAATATTATTCATCATATCTCCTCAGGTTCCTCTTGGCTGTGATAGTTTCTCAGCTAATCCTTATTTCTTATGATTTTGACAGTTTTCAAGAGTACTGAACAGGTATTTTGTAGAATGACTTGGATATGTCTGATATTTTTCTTATGATTAGCCTGGGTTTATGTTTCTGGGGAGGAAGGCTGTGGAGAAAAGGTACCTTTCTGATCACACCAAATCAAGGGTAAATAGTATCAATATAACTTACTGTTGTTGTTGACCTTGATCAATTGACCCAGGTAGTATTTTCAAGTTCGCCAACACAAATTACTCTTTTTTTCCCTCTCTTTCCATATCCTTTGGAAGAAAGTCACTAGAACAGCCCACAGTCAAACTGGAGAGTTTTGCTCCACCTCTTTCAGTGCAGATAACTACACAAATTATTTGGAATTCTTCTGTGTAGATTTGTCTCTTCTTCTCCATTTACTTATTTATTCAATTATTTATTTATATTAATATAGACTCAAGGATATTTACTTTATACTTTGGGTATTAATCCAATACTACTTTATTTTATTGCTCAAATTATTCCAGTTTTGGCTATTGGGATCTCTCTCTGTTGGCTTCTGTGTCCTTTTGACAAATCCCAATCATTACGGGTTTCTTTTTCATTTTGAGCACTTTCTTCACTCTAACATGACACAGTGCTTTAGGGCCATGGCTGATTTTTTTGAATGTATTGCTTTTTTTAAAAAGAGATGTGAAAACAGATGAAATATACACTTGTATATATACAGGTTTGTAGAAAATGTTGGTTCAGGTCAGCCTCTTTTTCTAACCTCATATTCACCTTTTTGCATTTTAGAATAAACATCAGTGTATGGAGTAGTCAAAAATTATGTAGAAAAATCCTATTTGAATGCTAAATGTTACAGATTTTTATAAAATAAACAATATAATGGATGCTAACACCTATATGGTTCTTACCATTTACAAGCATTATTTAAAAATCTTTTCATGTATCAACTCATTTAATCCTCCTGACATTCTTATAAGCATTGTTACTAATTGCCATTTGAGGGAAGATGAAATAAAGAATAGGGAAATCAAATAAATTGTATAAGGTTACAGGAATTTGTAGTGGCAAAATATGAGCTCAGTTAATCTGCTTCTACTGTGTTCTTAAACATTATATTACAGTGCTCTTTTCTAAATCTAATGGACTTTTACAAAATATATAAAATATATATTTCATAAAAGTTTGTAAAATTATATAAAGGGAAACTTCTGCTATTTATGTACTCATTGCTGAAAACAAATGCATGTCTAGCATATGCCCTGTGTCTCTTCCCAGTTTTAGCCTTTTAGTCAAGAGCCTGATGGCCTTCTCTTAGATCTATTTCAGGCACTTGAAAATATATACCCTGTACAAAGCATCACTTATCATTCCTGCCTCACCCATGTATCTGCTTTCTGTCCTGAACTACCCATCTCTATAAATGAATCCATCAACCTTCTAAGTACCCAAACCAGAAACCAGAAGTTATTTCCTACTCCTCCTTTTCCCTAAGTCATTCCACCTAATCTATCAATAATTCAGTCTAGAAGTTCTGCTTATTTTTCATACTAAACTATTGAATTTATCTTTGTCATCCTTCCACCTAATTCCTACCCATATAATGGCTTGGTGAGATTTGTACAACAAATTCCTCACACCAGACTTCATGTAATTCTTGACTTCATTTTTCCAATCTGCTGCCAGACTGTGGAAAAATGTTTTTGAGCAAGACAGAATGAGTTTAATTCCGATTCCAAAATGTCAAAATTATTGGGCCTTAGCAAGTTACTTAACCTTCCTAAATCTCAATATTCACATCAATAAAATGGGAGATTTTACTGTCTACCTAGGAAATTAGTTTTGAGGTTTGATGAATACGTGTAAATCATATAGTCTGGTGCCTAATACATAGTAGAGGCTCAAAAAGTGGTGTATATATATATATATACACATAACACATATACATATATATACATATATATTTCAGTTAAAATAAAATCTAAGGTGAAATGTTCTTGCATGGATACTGTATATGACTCATTATTTATAGAAAGTCAGCCAACTTTTGTAAAAAACTAGATAATAATTTTTGCCTCTGTGGGCCATGCAGTCTCTAGCAAACTACAAACTCTGCCATTGGAAGTATGAAAACAGCCCTAGACAACCTTAATCAAATGGGTTTGTTTGTGTTCTAATAAAACTTTACTATCAAACAATGGCAGTAAGCCAAAATTAGGCCTCTGGTCATAGTTTTCAATCCCTGATATAAAAAATCCACATCCCTCAGAATGGTTTTTGTAGACACTTACTGTAATATAACACTTTCTTTTTTTGCTTTTTTTTTTGTCCTGACTTCCTCTCCCTTTTCTTCCCTTCTCACATTTTATATTCTACTTAACATCAAACTACTTAGGGTTCTCAGCAACATTATTTTCTCAAGCCTCACATATCTGCTTATGCAGCTCTATCTTGATCACCCTTCTTATTCCAGATTTAAGTCCTGTCTGTTTATTCATCATGTGTCAGCTCAGGCTTCACCTCACTCAGAAAGCCTTTCAGGGATCTTAGGTACCAACAGATATTTATGTGTCTGTCTCCTTCAACAACAGGGGTTGTATCATATTCATTTTCTTACCTTTAGGGACCTGACTCAAGAAATATTTGTTTAGCTAAACTGAACTTTCATGTTGTCAAATATTATTCATTCCAAAAAACATTGGTGTCGAAGAAACAATCTAGTCTATCAAAATCCTGTTAACATATTGGTATTTATATTTAAGAAATGAAATTATTTTCTTGTCAACTACTAATTGGGCATTATGTGCACAGAGATTCCATGTTTGCCACACCACTCTGTTGTCCCAGCCCCACTGGTCTTTGCTCCGTCCTTGAAGGCACCATGTTTCACCCTCCATTTGGTCTTTGTGCCCTCTGCTGACATGCCTCATATCATAACCTTCACCTTGTCAACTCCTGCTCATCTTCAACCTCAACTCAAACATCTCTTCCTTTTAAACGCAATTATCAGAGGTTGTACATTTAAACCATGTACTGTAATTTTAAATTTATTTCTATAATTATCTGATTAAAAGATAAAGTCTCAACTCCATGGTTGAGGGGGGAATTTTTTATTTTGGCTCACTTAGGTATCTCTAACCCTCAGAATTTACCTGATGTATCTAAACTCAATAAATGTGTTGCATACATAAATGAATGATCTGATTTAGCCTTGTAATGTTTTGTTTATCATAATTTTATTAAAATTGAAATAATTGAGCTATTTTCCATGAAGCAACATTATTTAGAGTCTGTTATTTCCTCTTGCATGTCAAAATAGTCTATTCCTATGTATGTTTTCAGTGGTGTGAACACACAAACACATACACACATGTCAATAATTTTTTCATCTGATAACTATATTACTTTTCAAAAATAGCTGGAAGTACATATTTATCCCTTATTTCAGAAATGTTGCTTCAAGTGCTTGCTTATGTGATTATTAAAGCTTGAAACATTTATTTTCTCCATATTTTTATTTTTATTTTATTATTTTTTTTTTTGCTGTACGCGGGCCTCTCACTGTTGTGGCCTCTCCCGTTGCGGAGCACAGGCTCTGGACGCGCAGGCTCAACGGCCACGGCTCATGGGCCCAGCCGCTCCGCGGCATGTGGGATCTTCCCGGACCGGGGCACGAACCCGCGTCCCCTGCATCGGCAGGCAGACTCGCAACCACTGTGCCACCAGGGAAGCCCTCTCCATATTTTTATATGCAGTTTCTATTTATACATTCACCTTTGAAATATCCTTCTAATTCTTTCATGCCCCAGACCACTGACTCTGATATTTTCATAATTCCCACAATCAGGATTCATTACATTTAATTACTTCTGCTAGATATAATAAGTACCCAACTCACTGTTCCACAAAAGAGTTTTCCAAAGGACATTAGTAGGTGTTTTGGAAAACAATAAGGTGTGATTAGGGTTCAATGATCAATGAATTTCAATGTTAAATAAGTAACAGATTTTTCCTTAGTATAAGAGACTTTAGTGTACTAATGTGCTTTTCGAGTTGCCAAAAAAAAAAAAAAAAAAAAAAATCATGTTTCCCAAACTAATTGAGGATAATTTATTAACTACATATCTATTTAGAACTTTTGTCTTTCTACCTATTACATATAGTAATTTTCCTGACTGACCCCTTACTTCATATTAAACTACTTGAAAGTAGGATTAAATTATGTTATTTATCCCTATCTCACCTGTTACAAGACTTTGTAAATAATTCATGTTCAAATACATTTTTATTCTTTACTTGATTTCAAATGCTCTAAGAATTTTTTTCAAAATAAATTTCTAGTAGATTTTTCTGTTATTTTGATTTATTATACATTACAGCTTTTCTGTTCCATTTTACATATCCATATAAATTAGAGATTTTTCAAGTAAGAAAAGAATAATCATGGTGAATATATCACAGCCTGAATCCACCATTGATTTATAAAACAAATAAGCAGTTTAATAACCAATCAAGATATCACTTTAAATTTATCTTATAGATCCTGGAAATCCTGAAAATAACCCAAGTAGCCAGAGGATTATTCAAAGCTATATTTCAGAATGCTGCTGACCAAAGATATACTTCTGAATTTTAAACACAGGCATAAGGATTTATACAATTAATACTAGGAGTATAAATAGGAGTATAACTGTGTCACAAGACAGACCAGTACCTGATTCTACTTTTACTTTTGTTGAAATACAATATGTTACATCAAGACATATTATGAAGACTTTTGCAAGTAACTAAATCTATTTTATGAGAAATGTACATGTACATAAAGGCAGCAGGATCTTTTGTTCCCTATAATCTGTGTCTCTGGTGTTATCAATTATCACTAGGCTACCTAAATGTAGTATTCACTTTCATAAAGCCCAAGGAAGAATACTGTGAAGTAACTACTATGTAACTTGAGCAATTAGAATGAACTACAGACCGTAAAGTATGGCTAAGGGAACATTTTGAAAATTCAATGTGTGCATTCTGATCTTGACCTTTAAGATGTACAATAAATTGAAAACTATGAATACCAATTTGGAAAGGTAACAACCTAACTAGCTAGAAAATTACTTCAAAACTTTGTTTTTATTGTTTTTACAAAGAATAGTGTACTGTCAGTCATCTAGTAAATTACAGTTCCAATACACTGAATGGTATCTTATTGACCTTGTTATTATAATATTTAATATCTATGAGTTGAGGAGTTTTTGGGTGCAATTCCCCATCTGGGAAGGTCAGTTATAACAATGTGCACAAAAAAAGTGCAGAATTTGAATTGCAGATGTAAGTACATTAACCTTCAAGCTCTTCTTGTGTAAATAACTGTGGAGATGTTTAGGAAGTTGACGACTTTAACACAGTTCTTCATATAGACTAAAAATACCACTCTCTTTACTTTTCCTCAGTAAAATGTTTTCTGAGGTCTTGCTTGAGCTCTGTGGGAACCTGGGCAGAAATACTGGGTATGAGATTACTCATCTCTGGGTTGAGTGAGGCAGGCCACTATCTGAGCTGTGGAGTCAGGATACTGGAAAGAGTTTGCTGGTTGAGATGAGGGTTAATATTTGTCCCAGGCTACCAAGAAGGGTCTGAACCAATAAGTTGAGCCCTCCAGTTTTCTGGGAGGGTATAAGATTTTTAGGTAGAAAAGCAGCAGCCCTCACACTCTCCATTACTGGCCATAGGAATAGAGGCTCCATGTTCCCTTCACCAGTGGGTCTGCTGACACCTGGAGTTTCCAAGAACATACATCAGAGCCCCATCAAGTCAACAAAACAGTAACAGCCCTTCTAAGTTGGGAAGAAGGAAATTAGTTATATTATATATTCCAGTGAGTGCACATGAAAGCTAAAAGATAGCTTGACTAATATTTTAAAAACAGAATTTCCAAAGGATTTTTGGGCTATAAAAACATAACTTTCTAACTGAAAAATTCTGTAGTTGTTTTAAAAGGAGACTTTGTTAGTTTGTTATTGACTTAGAAGATCTAGGTGAAGATATACACCAAAGCACCAAGATAGAAAACAAAGGAAACAATAAGAAACCAGAGAAATCCTCTCCCAAGAAAAAAATTTTATATATATATATATATATACACTCACACATATATATATACATTTCAAAAATCAATCAAGATAAAGATATTTTAGACAAACAGAAACTAAAATAATTCATCCCAGTAGGTCCATAAAAGAAATACTAAAGAAATTTCCTCAGACAGAATGAAAAATATCATAAAAGAAATCAGAGGTGCAGGGAGAAATAAAGAGCTATGGATAAATAGATGGGCAAATCTATGTAAAGAATGACTGTATAAAACAATAACAACAATATACTTAGATTAAAAGATATATACAGAATGAAATATATGGAAACAATGCTACACACACACACACACACACACACACACACACAAAGTGAAGTAAATGAAGAGAAAATATTCTAAAGTTTTCACATTGTTTGGGATGGGGTAACCGTACTAATATTTATTGGGCTTTAACAAGTCAAGGACATGTTTTAAGCTCTAGATTATCCCTAAAAGAATAGTAAAACAATGCATAATAAATTATGAAGTGGAAAAAATATGGAATAATAAAAAATACTTCAAAAGTATTTAAATAAACAGAAATAAACAAAATATACAGCAGGAGGGACAAATAGTAAAACAGTAAAATAGTTGATTTAAATCTAAATATTTTAGGACATATTAAATTGAACAAAAAATATAAAACAAAGTTTGTCATCTTGGAAAAACAAAACAAAATGCAACTATGTACAGCTTACAAGGTAGAAACCTAACTATAATAATAAAGACAGCTTGAAAATAAAAGAAAGAAATGAAATGTACACCATATCAACACTAAACAAAGTGACTAAAATCAGAAAGTAGACTTCAAATGGTAGACATTCTCAGAGATAAATAGGGAACTTTCATGAAATGATCATTTAATTAAAACATGAAATAACTCTAAATTAGTGTTTGATAATTTATTCTCAATATATAAAGCAAAAACTGGAAAGGAGATAACACAATTTTAAAACTGTCACTTGTTAAAGGCTGGGGAGTCTGTTGAGAAAAGGGAACTCTCTTTCAGTGTTGGTGGGAATGTAAATTGATACAGCCACTATGGAGAACACTATGGAGGTTCCTTAAAAAATTAATAATAGAATTACCATATGACCCAGCAATACCAATACTGGGCATATACCCAGAGAAAATCACACTTCAAAAAGACACATGCACACCAATGTTCGCTGATGCACTATTTACAATAGCCAGGACATGGAAACAACCTAAGTGCCCATAGATAGAAGGATGGATAAAGAAGATATGGTACCTATATATAATGGAATATTACTCAGCCATAAAAAAGGAATGAAATTGGGTCATTATTAGAGATGTGGATGGACCTAGAGACTGTCATACAGAGTGAAGTAAGTCAGAAAGAGAAAAACAAATATTGTATATTAATGCATATATGTGGAATCTAGAAAAATGGTACAGACGAACCAGTTTGCAAGGCAGAAATAGAGATACAGATGTACAAGAAGGAGAAAGGGGGGTGAGATGAATTGGGAGGTTGGAATTGACATATATACACTAATATGTATAAAATAGATAATAATGAGAATCCACTGTGTAGCACAGGGAACTCCACTGTACGGCAAAGAAACTAACACAACATTGTAAAACAACTATATCCCAATAAAAAAAATTTAAAAATGTAAAAATATAAAACTGTCAATTGTTTTCCAAATTGATATATTGACTCAATGTTCTACCAATCAAAATCTCATCTCATGTCTTTGGTAAGCATTGACAAACTTCTAAACTTTATATGGAAATGCAAATTGCATATAAGCCAAGGTAACCTTGGAAAAGAACATAACTTGAGAGTGGGCTACCTGGTACCACAACTTACTATAATGTTGCAGTAACTAAGGCAGTATGATACTGACACAAGTATACACAAATAAACCAATGGAATAAAATAAAGAAATCATACATGAATTTTTCACATATATTTGCCCCTGATGTGTGTATATATATATATATATATATATATATATGTAAATGTAATACAGAGTGGTGGTACAGTCTTTTTAAGAAGTAGTAAATTAGTTTCATACCCATATGGGAAAAAATTATAACTTGACTCCTATTTCACATGATACATAATGTAAGGTGGAAAGTAGAACAAAAAGTGAAAGGTTTTTAAAACAACAAAATTTCCAAAATATATCACAGAAAAATATCTTCTTGAAATGTGGTACAGAAAGATTTCTAAAACATGATACAAAAGCACTAAAAATAAAAAAAAAATAAACTGGGCTACAATAAAATTAGGAAATTTTGTCATCAAAAGACAATTATCGGGCTTCCCTGGTGGCGCAGTGGTTGAGAATCCGCCTGCCGATGCAGGGGACACGGGTTCGTGCCCCGGTCCGGGAAGATCCCACATACCGTGGAGCAGCTGGGCCCGTGAGCCATGGCCGCTGAGCCTGTGCATCCGGAGCCTGTGCTCCGCAACGGGAGAGGCCACAACAGTGAGAGGCCCGCGTACCGCAAAAAAAAAAAAAAAAAAAGACAATTATCACAGTGAAAATACAAGTCTTACAGTCAAATATACATATGACTAGTCCTATGAGTGATAATTATAATGCATGACACTGACAAAAGAGTTATATACTATTTATATATAAAAAAAAGATTTTCAAATCATTAAGAAAAGACAGACAATTCAACAGGAAGGTAGACAACATTATTGTTATTGTTTTTCTATTTCTATCTCCTTGTGTCACCTGAAGTTTCTATTCTAGGTGTGTGGTTGTTGTATTGGTGCATAGATACTCACTAGGTTTTTACATAACTTATGAACTGTAGCTATTAGCAATATAAAATGGCATTTTTTGTCTCCTTTAATGCTTTTTGCCCTACATTCTACTTTGTCCATATTAAGATTTATTTCCTATTGTTTCCATTTGCCAGATACATTTTTGCCATTCATTTATTTTTTGTAATGACTGTGCTTTAAATGTGTTTCTTGTATACAGTATAGATTTGGATTTTCTTTATAAGCCAATTAATTTTTTTTTTTTTTTAAAGATGAGTTAAACCTATTCCCATTTATTGATATGACTGATATGTTTGGGTTTAACTGCCATTTTTAGTTTAATTACTGTCTGTTCAGTATTTTATTTACTGTGTTTCTCAATTTATTGTGCCTTCTTTGTTTCTTAAAATTTCTTTTGGCATTTAGGAAATTTAGGATGTTTGCTCCATTTTTTATCTTTGTATTTATACCTCATAATCCCTAAATTCCTGTCCCTGCTTTCCCCCCACCCTTATTTAGCACTTTAGTATCTGATTTTCATTTTTAGGAGGTGTCCTTTAACTCACATCTATTAGATACACAACATTTAATTATCTCATTCTATTTTTACTTTTCTCCCTCCCTTCTGCTTTCATTTTATAGTTGAATACTCTCTGCTTTGCCAGAGCATAGAAAATTTTCATACTGTTCATCCACTCATATCCTTGCCCTTATTTTAAAATTATTTATAGAATTAAATATATAAATGCACATCAGCAGTTCTCTTGTTGAAATTTTTTGAGTTATATTTTAGTGGATGAAGTTAACCATATAATAGATTCTGCAGAAATAGTCAGTGTATATAATGTTCCCTGGGTTCTTGCATGTTTATTATTCTATACTCTTGATCCTTGAGGAAGAAAAGTTTTGCTGGGCATAAAGTCTTTTTTTTTTTTTTTTTTGGAGATTTTAAATTTTATTTATTTATTTATTTATGTCTGTGTTGGGTCTTTGTTTCTGTGCGAGGGCTTTCTCTAGTTGTGGCAAGCGGGGGCCACTCTTCATCGCAGTGCGCAGGCCTCTCTTGTTGTGGAGCATGGGCTCCAGACGCGCAGGCTCAGTAATTGTGGCTCACAGGCCCAGTTGCTCCGCGGCATGTGGGATCCCCCCAGACCATGGCTCGAACCCGTGTGCCCTGCGTTGGCAGGCAGATTCTCAACCACTGTGCCACCAGGGAAGCCCGGGAAGCCCTGGGCATAAAGTCTTTAACTCAAACTTTGTTTCCTTAGGTTTCTTGAAATTGTTGCTCCATTGTTTCCTTTCTTTGTGTATTGTTCTTCAGAAATCTACAGCAGTCTATAATTATTTACTATTGTAAGTAATTATAAGTAATTTTACCTTTTTTCCTATCAACACTAAGGTATTTTTATTATCTTTAAAGATTAATAGTTTTAGTAAGATATGTCTTGGAGTTACTTGTTTTAGCTCAGGCACACAATATTTAGATCTAAGGTATATTTTTTCTTATTTCTGCAAAGTTTTACTAAATTATAAAGTAAACATAATTAGTTCTGTTTCATTGTCATCCTTTGGGGAGAATACATGTAATTTCCACCAAGGACAACAATGAGAGACAGAGAGAAAGTGAGACAAAAAGAAAGTGATCAGAGAGATAGTGGTTGATAAGGAATATAGACAAAAAAAGGTTATATATCTCAATTTCATTCTCTTGGCTGTTTACATGCTTTTCTTCAATTCCCCATGTTTAAGTTTTCATTTTTCTTCTCCTTTGGGCACTTAGTAATTTATTTTTTATTTCTTTCTTGCAGTTGATGCTATGAACCATCATTTCTGAACCATGCCTCAGAAATCTGTTTAGTAATTTAGCTCTTCCTATTGGACTTTATCTTTCTAGGGATAATTTTCTCCGTACTCAAAGTCCTTTACTCCCTTATTCTCCTTTTCATGGAGTCTCTTAAACTCTCCTTCCCAGTCTCCATGCCCACAGGCTTGGAGTGGCTACTAGACCTCTGGTCAAAGCACTGCTGGAATTTCATGTTTATTTCTCTGTTTATGGATAATTTGAAGTTCATGTTTTTTTCCGTCTCTTAGAAATGCTGTTATGGTTGATCTTATGTGGTTTTCTTTACATGTATTGCTAAATTTTTGGTTTTGGGGAAAAGATGTGTTGAGAGAGTGGATTTAGACGGCTACAATTAAGGAATAGTTATTTTTTTAAGATATGTTGCAATGATTCTTTCGTTCAGTCAGATATAAGAATCATCCACTCTAGATTCCATAATCCCTCTTTGTCACAATGTTTACCTAATGTTTTTCTAGCGTATGTTTTAACTTCACCATTTATGAAATGCTCATTTGCTGGATAACCATGGTAGTTAAGTTCTTTCTTAGAAAAGATATATTCAAAAGGCAATTGAATAATAAGAAAATCAACCAGACAAATATTTTTATAACATGTATGTCCAAATGATGTAATTTATCTAATAATTATGTATTGTATACCTCTTCTGTGGGAAGTAGGTGAATATATCCACATAACAATAACACAATTAAGAAAGTATAAGTACCAAAATACATATAAAAACAAAGCACTCATCCCATTTCTAAGGAAGAGATCAATATAGTTTTGAACAAGTAAGGAAACCTACTTTTAAGAAATGTAATTTAGATTTCAATGTAGTCTTTGAGGTCTCTTTTGGTTTTGGTAAATTTTTGAATAATAGATTCAGAACAAGAAAGAAATAGAATTAAGATATCCTTACTTACAGAAATAGAATTAAGATATCCTTATTGCATATGTAGCTAGAGCAGTATGGCATTACGTGTTGGAAATCCCACTCCCAAAAAATATATATACAGTTGTGGAATAAATAAAAATAAATGCTGTCAACCTGACTGATTGTTTTGGAAGTCAATGTCGTCACTGCTCACATGGTAGAAGATGTCCCATTGTTAGTCATGTACTTGCCCTTTGTATCAGAAGGACATTCATTGGACTGATGTTTGCAGCAGCAACTATGATCTCAGCTGCCTGCTGTAAAAACTGTTCCCATAAACATAAAAAAACTTGCTTCGCTACACTTACCATTGTGGCTTTAGTTCTCTGAGCTAAGCTTGAACAGAAGAGGTAATTAAAGAGAGGAAGACCCATGTTTTTTTCTCTGAGCCACGGTCAATAAAACATAAATGATTTTGGAACTCAATAAGCACATCTTTGCCTAACAATCTAGGAGGCTTAGTATCAATTTATTATTGTGCAACATAATAAAACATACTTTTATTTCATAAAAACTTGTACTGCTGAAGTTTTTATATTTTAATATATTAAAAAAATGAAAAACATTGACCAGGAGACAGAAATTTAAACAAATTTTCAGCTTGATAATGAGTTTTGAGTTTCTAAATGTGTAGTTAAACATGTCATATGCATATTTTAAAGATCTAGCACCACTCTTGCATGTGAGTAAAGAGCTTTAAGCAGTGTGATTAGCATACAACAAGATCCCATGGCCATAAGATTTTATATACTGCAGAATTCCTTAATTTATAGCACTTTTATTTAAGTAATAAATTTTTCCTTTCTAATGATTTGTGTTTAAGACTTTGGTCTATAGATTCATTTTTCACAGTGACAAGTTTAAGAACTTACTAATTTTTTTCATAAGTTCTTTTTTCTTAACAACCACCAAGTTAAAAAAAAAATCTATTGCTTCTGCAAAGTAATGCAGATTCAAAGTCTGCAGTATATAAAATTGTATAGGCAGAAGCCCTTGTAATTTTATTGTGGCAGGCTCTTTACACATGCCAGCACCACATATACCAACTGCAGTAGTCTGCGAAAGGGCCTATGAGACAGAAATATATTTCTTGGAAAATTCCTGTAACTTGACAAAAAGCATATAATATATTTATTTCTCCATCATTTTTAGCTGTTCAGCGCCAGCCAGCTTCGGAATTTTTACCTTCTCTATTGTTCCATTTTGATACTCGATATTTTGTTTTTATGTTATTTTTTTGTATTAATATAATTAATAATAATAATAATTTATGACTGTTAAGTCTTCACAATATTTTGGGCACTAGTGGTGCAACACTAACTAAAATAGAGTAGCTGTTGTGTAGGAATTCATGGTCTAGCATGGGATTCAGGCAGTTAAATAGTAATTACAAATTACCAGAATACTAAGTCATCAGTTATTGTTTATTATATGCTGGACAGTTTGTTAAGATATATTTTCAGATATATTCAAATAAGATATTTATTTTTTCATTCAAAAACCACAACATCCCTGGGAGGCAGAAATGAGACAAGTGTAACATCTTCAAACTCTGTCAGAGCTCTGAGATGATGTGATGAAAATTATTATTAATTATATCTACAGAGAGCTTTACATTTTCAGAATATTTTCTCGTATGTCATTTAATCTTATGCAGCCCTGTGTGGTAAGAAATCAAATACAGTTATTTCCATTTTGCAAGGAGCTGAGATGATATCCTTAAAATTCCACAACTAGTATTTGGCAGTTACAATTTAGTACTCAGGGGTTATGTGCCTTCTTTAGTTTCCTTCCATTGTTTTATATAACTTTAATTTTAAAGAATTTTTCCATTTAGAATAATGTGTTTCTATTTTTATTGGAAGCTGCTTGTTTTTTTACTCTTCTACCAAAATGCATTCATGATGTTAGGATGACATGGGGCTAATTTTGTTCCCCTCTTACAGATGATTTCTCTAGTCTAGGATTTCAAAATCCTGAGAAATCTACAAAGAGATTAACCTGGTACTGTGGGTGAAAATTCTAACTTGGGTTTAAGAGTTTGCTCTTTGTTAAAATGAGTATCCTAAAAGATTGCATCTATTAAATAAGCACTTGTTAGTAACCTCTCAGAGTATTTCAGGGCATGAAGCAATTTTGGTTCCAACAATTACTTGATAGAATAAACAATGGAGCTATCCACCCAGAGCCAAGGATGCTGCAGAGGCATCCATGTCAACCAGAGTTTGGTTTGAAGGGGCTGTGTATCTTGGGAACAGAGCAAAATATATGACTGACAAGTAACGAGTCGAATAAAAACAAACAGAAGAAACACTCATATAGTATCAGACACTGATTTTAGTGCTTTGTACAAATTGTTAGCACAACTCAAGGCAATCATTATTATTATTATCTTTCTTTTACAAAGGATTATAGAATTGGTGGTACATGCTGAGGCCATCTGGCTCTAGAGTCTGTGTGTCCAGTCACTATGCTATGCTGTGCATGAGATAAGACTCTAATATTTTTCAATTTCTGATAGAGCTGTCCCTGGAAAACATAGAAAGCTATCAGGTGGGATCTTTCCTGTTATCCTAGAACTGCAGCTAAAGCTCTAAGCTAAGGAAAAAAGGGCCTTAAGTGTCTCACATTCTATGCTAAGGGAGCCACTCCCAGCTGGGTTCAAGCACCCCTCTGAAGGGCTTCCTAAGCATCTTAACCTCAGAGAATGAGCCTTGCCATAATCACCAGCCCTCTGAGACCGCTCTTACCACCATCTAGTAGACTGATATAAAAGAAGGATAAGAGAGGGAAACTAAAAGTTTGTAAAGTGTAGCATTTGTAAAAAGAAGTTACTCCTTCCCTTTCTTTTATAGGATTGTTTCTCCTCCACATAGCAAAGCGACTGGGCTGAAAGAGAATAGTAAAAATGTACAAACCTCCAAGAAGAAGCTACAATTTCATGAATTTTGCTTAGTCAAAGGACTTGATGATCCTTCTTTGTGATATTACCAGAAAAGGAAGGAAAGAATTGGGGAGCGGTGGCATGGCAGGGCAGGGTCAGCCATGTTGCAAGGGTTCAGAAATATTCTGCTAGAATTCTCAGTTCCTAATGTTAGATGCATCTTGGGTATACTCTGTGGCTTGTGCTGTGTAGGTGAGATTGTGAGTGGGTCTTTGCTTGGACTGCTCAAGCCTGAGGTGCATATCAGAGGAATGAATCTTAAAGCCTCCCTCTGGGGGACAAACTTCTCAGGGCCTTGCTAAAGCCCACACAAGATGTCTGGGAGGGCCCTGTCATCACATTGCAGCCAGCATTCACTTATGATGAACCCACAGACAAAACAATGAACTAGATGAGCAAGTCAAGCCTGACAAGGAAAGAATGGACCCTAAGGATGGAGACACTTGTGTTTTTCTTTTCCCTCCTCTCTGCCCTAAGACCAGAAGTAGCACAAATAAAAGAGGCAGAGAGAAATAAGTTTGAATGAAGAACAGACCAACAACCAGGTGTAACAGGTGCTTGAGAGTGGGCAGAGAAGAGCTTTGAAACAGATATGACATTAAAGTCTTAAAATAAACAACACTCGATAATTAGAATCAGAAAAGGAATGTTGGAATAAGAACAAGTGACAACAGTTACGGAATCTGATTACATTGTTATTTAGATTATTGCTGTCCAGAATCAAAGGGAATTGTGACAGCATATTTGGAAAATTGTTTCAAGGAAATCAATATTTTTCACGTGTATATCTTCAAAGATTGAGAGGTCTTAGTAAACCGGTGTTGTGTATATGTGAGTGTATAGATTATTACACATACACACATAATGTTTCTTTAACTTGGAGAGGCAATAGTATGCTTCTAAACTTAAAGTTTCTTTTTCCACAATAATATATTATTATTACCAATAAGCATCTGAAATTCTCAGAAGTAATTTTAATTTTTATTCCAAAAGTATTTAATAGATTGATCCCATAGAGTTCTCTGGAACACCTCAGAGAAGGGAAAAAAATCTAAGTAATACAAAAATAATATTTTCAGCAAGGTACTTTCTTTTTTTTTTTTTTTTTTTTGCGGTATGCGGGCCTCTCACTGCTGTGGCCTCTCCCATTGAGGAGCACAGGCTCCGGACGCGCAGGCCTAGCGGCCATGGCAAACGGGCTTAGCTGCTCCGCGGCATGTGGGATCTTCCCGGACCAGGGCACGAACCCGTGACCCCTGCATCGGCAGGCGGATTCTCAACCACTGCGCCACCAGGGAAGCCCAGCAAGGTACTTTCTTGACAGCATTTTTTATGTTTTCAGTAAAATGAGAATTCAGGAATGTGTATAAGTCTTTCACACAGTAAGCTTCTTCACTTCTGTTTGGACTTTAAAAAATCTTCCCTAATTCTTATTTGCACATATGAGGTGACCTCGGTATTTTTTATAATAACACCATAGGCATATGTTCCACTAGCAGATACACACACACACACACACACACACACGTTCACCAATGTTTCACTGATGGTGCAATTACACATGAGTGCCTCTATGGATGCTCGCACTGTTTTTTAAAGTTCAATAGCTATTAATAAAATAATAATTATTGTTATTTATAACAAATTATTATTTGTTATAAATAATTATTAATTATTTATTTGTTTAGCCACAGATATTTATTAACTATCATGCATTTCAGGCACTGTGCTGGGTATTGGAATGACCAATATGAGCAAGATAAACATAGTCTCTGTGTTCACAAGTTTACAGCTTGTTGGGCTAGGCAAGTAAGTAAAAATATTCCCTGACATATAGTATAAGTAGAGGTAAATATGGGTAAAAAATAAAAAGAAACTCTTAATCTAGATGGAGAGCTGCCCCTCCCCACAAAAATGAGAAAGCAAAAGGACATTTAAGATGACAGCTAAAGGAAGCATCATAAGGTTAAAGCTAGCCAATGGGGAGTAGAAGAGTGTTCCAGAATAAGGGAAATAAGAGTAACAACAATTATATAGTGGCCACTGTATGCCAGACAGAATTCTAAGCACTTTACATGCATGAACTATCAGATAAATACTATCTAATTACCACTCTTCAGTAAAGGAAATAGAGACATAGAGAGATCAAAACTTGACCAAGTGGCATAGTTAGAAAGTGGCACAGCCAGGATTCAAATACAGTGGAGATCCAGCGACTGTGCTCTTTGCCGCTCTGCAGTACCACCTTGCACCCCAGGACTTCAGAAACCTGACAGCATGTGGTGTGTTTGTGGGATCTTCCTGACTCAGTCTGGCTGTGGTAAAGGGAAAGGAGGTGAGAGACATTGGGCCAAAGGGATTGGCAGAACCTAGATGAGGAAGGACTGTTAGATCCTAGTGAGTTGGTCTTTATCCTACAGCTATTCAAGTCTTTTGTACAGAGTAAGCTCAATGTTTGCAGTCGAATCTCCTGGCTGCAGTGCAGATGTCAGATGAGGTGAGTGATCAGGCTGGTGTTGAGACATCAGTTAAGAGGTCTTTGCAGTAATCAAGGTGAAAAATGTTGGTGACCTGATCTAGGAATGGAGATAAATGGATGGCTCCTAGTTTTTCTGGGAGAGCAAAGGGTCATAATTTTTCTATAGATACCTTTTTTTTTTTTTTTTTTAACATCTTTATTGGAGTATAATTGTTTTACAATAGTGTGTTAGTTTTCCCTCTACAACAAACTAAATCAGTTATACATACACACATGCTCCCACATCTCCTCCCTCTTGCAATAGATATCTTTTTTTAAAGAGCATAATAGAAATTTAAAACTTGCACTCTGTCATGACTCTTTTGTAGCAGCCATGATTATGTTACCTACCTTACTCTGATGGGTTACACTTGAATTTGCAATAGGGAGACTCCACAACCTTAGAATAATTCTCATTAACTTAACACATAAGTAACGGGCAGTGAGATCAAGAAAATATCTAATGATACCTCCTCAGAGTATTTTTTTTAACTGGCAACTATAATACTAAAATAAGGGTTGGAGACATTTATTAAATACTACTTAAGAAGTTTAATTTTCACAAACATGGAACATAAAACAATACATACATCCTCACAAGGATGAACTTAAAGAATTCAGAAGAATGAGATTTAAAATCTTCTTAAATTTTCAAAGCAGCATGTAGACATTACTTGTAGAATTCCCAAAACTTCCATGGAAATAAACAACTAAATATTTCATTATTGCTTATAACATATTCATTAAATACATGGGGAACAGGGTGCCAAGGAAGGATGTGGCATTTCCTATGCCACCAATTCTTAGGAGTACTTTAAAGATATGGTGTAGGCTCAAACATTTTGTAAGGAGGCAGGGATCAGATATTCCAGTGGAGTTAAATCATAAAAGTGTGGTAGAATTAGTTGTTGGTCTTTATTAACAATAAGTTATCATTGTTTGTCAATTATTTTCACTTTAAAAATATAAATCAAATAAAGTTATTCTTCCATCATCTTCACACTCACTTTTCTACATGCATAAAATTTCCTGGTCTCATGGAAGTCTATCATGCTTATGAATGTCATCTGACATGTATAAGTTATAGGCAGGGGAAAAAATGAACTGCTACCTTAGCCAAACCACTCTTCATTTAGAAATAGGAAATAGCAAGATTGTGAAAAGTGAAGTTGACTATGATCAACTTCACGTTTATGTAGCCATAATAGGACTAGAATTAATTTTCCAATCTTCATTGCAGGACTCAATCTCTTCGACCTTTTCTCACCTAAGGTTCACCTACTCTTATTTTCCTAATGTCTCTTTTCACAAAGAAAGTATTTTCAAACCATGTCATATGACAGAAACAAAATTATAAATGTAGAAGTTGGCAGAACTGAAGATTTTCTGTAAAACTTGACAAAATAAGAGTATAAATGATTTTAAATATATACTCTTTAAATATATATTAATATAAATATATAAATATTAATATATGCATCAAATTCTACAAAAATAGGAAAGTACATTCTAAAATTGTAATCTGTATGGTGATAGAAAGTTAACTTTTACCCTCAGTTGGAGCATCTTCAAATTGATAATGAGTCACGCAACATGAAATTAGGTGAGAGAATTTACTTTGATCTCATGTTTTTATCCTAAATAATGCCACCCTGTAAGATAGTACATAGTTATATTGTAGGCGTCTGAGAGTATAATAAATGTGGTAATGAAAACGAATACATTATATAGTGTTTTGCTAGTTCATACCCCACCTGCAGCATGGCAAGAAATCAGCTTCTTCCAGAATCTTCTAATTTTAGCACCACCCTTGAGTGGCTTAAGATTGGGCCCTGCCACAGGCCACGAGCTGTCCACTCTTTCCCACAGGTGTTGGTCAGAATCTCTTTCCTTCTGGTAGACATGAAGGATACAGGAATTCCTGGCCCCAGATGTCATACCACACTATCATACTTTGCTCCTCACCATACTTTGCTCTCTCAGTGAGACACAGTAGAGAAGACTACAAGCTATGGTTTCCCCTTTCCTCTTCAGTCACCCTTTTACACTGGATCTGGACACTGTCTCTAGTTTTGTGTTACTAGCTGTCTCTTTACTTCCCCTTTCCTTTGGATCAAGAATGGTAAACTGGCTTACCTAAAATGGCAATGCCATTCAACTAGAAATGGCTGGAATGCTGTGTGGATTCTGGGTGAAACAATGCTCAGGAGAGGGGTAATAATATAGTGAGATCTGTCAAGGGGTATCATGTCAGGCATTTGCCAATTCTACTATAAAAATAACAGAGAAATTATAATTGCAAAATTCAAGAGCCAATATTTTAATAACTTTCAGTTTTACTCATTTTGTCACATTTCTTGGGTACTCACTATGGGTCAGGCATCATGCCTAGCACCAGGATACAATAAACAGAGCTAAAATTTGACTTGACTTGTGTATAAAACTGCCTTAAACTTGACATTAGTTATTGACATGTGTAAAAACAAATAAGCAATTTTTATTAAAAATTAATTTTCACAAGACTGTATTTTATAAACACAGTTTGAAAAGCAGTGCCAGGAAAGCTGATTACTTACTAAAATTCATTAATTATACTTTAAAATAAAAAAGAGCAACAAAACAAGAAAAGTTGCAGGCAATTACAAAGAAAATAGTCCATATAATAAAATATTGAAAATAAAGCTCACACAATTAAAAATGTTATCCAGCTGACCACTTGTTTTTTTTAAAAACAAGAGTAAAGTATATTAAACAAGCAGAAGAATACAATTTACAATTTTTGGAGAATTAGGTCTTCCCTGCCCCTTCCCCTTTCTCCAAGTGTTTCAAATTCTAGTAGCACCCAAAAAAAAAAAAATATATATATATATATATTAGAATGATAGTTGTATTATTTTTCAAATTATTATTAAGTAATAATAATTCTATTATTAGAAAAGGTTGGTAGTCCTTCAAAGAGATATTAATATAAAAAATCAAATTAGAAACATACCTTTTCAAGGAGAAAAAAACTAATTTTAAACAATTAAAATGCCTATAATATCATAGTGAAATTGAGTCTTAATAGTCCTAGAAACTTATGTTCAGTCAAATTTAGGAATTTGTTTTTTCCAGCTCTCTCTTCTTCCTGGAGCCGATGCTAAGCTAAGATGAGGAGAGAAAGTCCACTTCTCAGTCATACCCTTGCTTCCATTAAGTTTTTCGGTACCTTTCTATACAATCTCTTTAGTTTAATGCTACAATCGAAGACCTGGATGTCCTCTGATGGTGTATCCATGCCACTAATGCTTCTCTCCAACCCCCACCGAGGTGCATGGAGTCATTGTAAGGCTCTGTCAGAAACCTTCTTTCCGTGCTACTGGGGCAGCATGAACCTATGGCGAGGCTTGATGCTTTTTAATCTACTCTTGTTTCTCCACACATGAGAAAGATTCACTATGCTTCCTTTTTTCCAGAAGCAATAGGAAAGCAAAGGAAGCAGGTTCCAGCTCAGGATCCAAACGCACTTGTGAGGAAATGTATGTCTCTTACTCATTTCTAAGTGTCTTTGCCTTACTCTCCAGCAAAAAAGTCAACAAAAGTAGACTAAATGCACCGGTTGTGCCAATTTGTATCTCCAAACAGCATCCTATTTTGAATCTGGACAATACCTTTTGAAGTTAAAAGTCAGGAATTTGAGGGTTTTGCTCCCTCTTATAAGATGAAGCCTTCATTCCCAACTACCAAATGGAATGATTAGAAAGCAAAAGGATTGTATAAAAAACAATAAAATAATCCACTATCTAGTTAGTGTTTTGTTTACATGGTGTTATATTAAAAGATAATTTGTATCTCAAACCAAAAGTTAATCAAACCAAAATTTGTCTTGAGGATCCTGTTATTCCTCTACTTTTATTAATAAAAATATTGCCTATATAGTTCACATTGTGTCTTTCTATTGGATAACACTGGTCTATATGAATAATAAGCATACTTTACATTGCTAAAAGATAACTCAAAGTACAATTCCCCATATGCAAACAGACATGTGAATCAACAATTTTTCTTATATAATACTATCTAGTTAGAGTTTTGTTTTATATAATATTTTGTTAAATGCTGCATCGTCTCCTTCATACTCATTTAGTCAAAATCAGGAAACAATATTTCTAGATAAGGAAGGTTTGGTCCTCTGGAATAGTGATTATTAAATGTAATATGTAAACATCTAGGTAGCTTTTTAAAGTGCAGAATCTGACTCAGTAACTGTGGATGGAGCCTGAGATTCTTTATTTCTAACAAGTGCCCAGATGCTGCTGCTGCTGCTGCTCTGGAGACTACACATTGAGCTGCAAACTTCTAGAAGACAGATGTGTTCCAATGTACCTGAGTTCCCCAAATTAGAAAATAATAATGCTAAATACACATGCTGAAATATTTGCACTTATAAACTAATACTTTATTACTATTATTACTATATTTAGCTTCAAATACTTCTTTAAAATTATTTTCTGAATGTAAGTGATTGTTTACTATAACAGTGTAGGAAAATAAGAAAAAGCAAACAAGAAAATGGGCATCACCAACCATCACTCCACCAAGTGATAACCATCAATGAATTTTTGCATATTTGTGTCTAGTAGTATTTCTATTTAGTTTGTTTTAATAAAATTTGATAACATTATAAACACTGTATTGAAACAGTTTCTTTTATCATCCTATGCTGTAAATATTTCATAATTTCCTAATATTGTCTACATAGTCTTTAATGGCTGCTTATTATTCTATCATATGGGTATACCAAATATTTTTAGTTAATTTCACTTAATAGACACTAGAATTGCTTCCAGTTTTACATTATCAACAATGTTGTGATGAACAACTTTGTCTGCAATATCTTTGAAATATTTTCAATACCTAATGAAGCAAACATTTTAGTGCTTATAAGTATACAGTTCAGAATAGCAAAACCCATTAACAGAAAATTATGAAATATAATATTAGTATATATAAACCCAATTCCCTCCATTAAAATTTGAACTACTTAGATAATGCCCGTAAACTTAAAAATATTATGTGTTCTGAAAATAAGAAAAAAAATGAACTAATAATCAATTTGGCCTATTATTCTCATGATAGTCTGTCTACATCTGTGATATTTTATTACTTAACTTTATATCTTGCTTCTTTTTTTTTATTAGAGTATAATTGCTTGCCAGTGCTGTGTTAGTTTCTGTTGTACAATGAAGTGAATCAGCTATATGTATACATATAACCCCTTCCTCTAGGACCTCCTTCCCACCCCTCTATCCCACCCATCTGGGTCATTACAGAGCACCAAGCTGAGCTCCCTGTGTTATACTGCAGATTCCCACTACCTATCTATTTTACACATGGTAGTGTATTTATTTCAAACCTAGATGTGTGCTCATACTAGACCTTCCAATTTAAAGTCTTAGATCCTGCAGTACATATACTAGTTTTCTGTCTAGGTCCCTTTGAAACCTGTATGCCCCCACACAAATGCACACATTCATATACATATATAATAACCCTAAAGAAAAATAGTACACTCTAATCTTACCTATAATACATGTATCAAAAATATTAAAAACAATCTCAGTTATTAAGTTATCATTTACTCTTGACAAGTAGTTACTAGTGAATTGTAAAACTGTACACATGTATGTTCATTAATTACTAATAACTTCAAGGAAATTTGAAATTAACATGATCCCTCTGTAAGAAACTTTACTAAATTCTTGTTTAATTCTATTACTAATTTGCAGCAAAATACATATTAGAAAATATAGTTTAAACTTTTCTATGATTAGAGAAAATCTTGGGGGATTTTCTCTGCTGGCAGTACAGGGAAAAACATAAACTTAATTATTAGCTTAAATATAGCTTAAATTATAACTTAGCTTAAATATCATCTCAACTATCTGTGTGCTTTGGACCTTGGGGGAGTTATTTAACCTATCTGATCCTGTTCCTTTATAAATTGGGGTTGACACTATCCATATTACAGGATTATAAGAGTAAACTGTAATGCACTTAAATGGTTGAAAATAGAGTCTGACAAATAATGGACATCAGTTTGCTCATTATTAAAATATTATACCAATATTTTCATATTTTTATTCTCATTTTTCCAAGGAAGAATGGAAGAATAATCAATATATTTTCTCAGATGCTAGTGAAATGATTTTCAGGTTTCTTGTTCAGCAGGTAAATTAATTTTCCAAATAAAACCTTGTGTGGCAAACTAATAGAGAAAACATGACCAAAAATGAGATATAATCATTGTAGGGCAGACAAGAATACAGCAATGACTAGGTGAGGCTCTATTCACTGAGTTTGTATTTATTTCCATTGTAACTACTATTGAGGCATCTCTATAGCATTTGGAATTCCAAAGAATACAACAAATATTTTAGAAGTGGAAAAACTGTTTTCTTAGCTTCTCAAGGCTTAAACCTAGGAGTCATCCTTCATCCCACTATTTCCTTCACTTCCAACAACTCATGTTGGCTCTACCATAAAAGTAAATCCTTAGCCTATTAATTTCTTTAAATGACCCCTGTCACCACCCTAATTCGCCTACCATTTAGACTATGATAATAGGCTTTCTCTGTTTTGTAACAAATTTATTATGGTATAATGGACATAAAAAAAACCTGCACATATTTAAAATGTGTAATTTGATAAGTTTTGATATATTTATATACCTGTGAAACCATCACCATAATGAAGATAGAGAACATATCCATCACCCCCCAAAGTTTCCTCATCTCATTTGTAGTCCTCCTTGGCCTCAACTCTCAAAATCTCCTGCAATCCATGTTCTACTTCCTGTCACTATAGATTACTTTGCACTTTCTCAAATTTACATAAATAGTATCAGAGTGTATAATTTTTTAGTTTGGATTGTTTTACTTAGTATGATTATTTTGAGATTCTTCTATGTTGTTGTGTGTATCAATAGTTCTTTCCTTTTCATTGTAGAGTAGCATTGCATTATATTAAGATACCACAATTTGTTCATCCAGTCTCCTGCTGATGAACATTTGGGTACTTTCCAAGTTGATAGTATTACAAATAAAGTTTCTATGAACATTTACATATGAGTCTTAACATGAATATATGCTTTCTTTTTCTTAGGTAAATATTAGGAGTAGAACCCCTGGATCCTGTGGTAGGTTTATGTTTAGCATTTTAAGAAACTCTTTTCCAAAGTATAGATAGCTGTACTATTTTACTTTCCTACAAGCACAGCATAAGAGTTAAATTTCCTCTACTTCCTCACCAACATTTGATATGGTCAGTTATCTAAGCTTTAAACTTTCTAGTAGGTTTGTATTGGGACATCATTATGGCTTTACTTTTGCATTTTCCTAATGACAAATAATATTAAACATCTTTTTGTTTGTCATCTGTACATTTTCTTTGATAAAGTATGTATCAAATCTTTTGTCTCCTTTTTTAAAAAAAAATGGGTTTGTTTGCTTTATTCTCTTTGATTTTTGAGAGTTCTTTATTCATTCCAGATACAAGTCTTTTATCAGATACATGCTTTGTAAATGTTTTCTCTCAGTTTGTTGTTTGAATTTTTACTCTTTAACAGCATCTTTGAGAGCTGAGACTCAATTTCAAAATTCCAATTTATTATTTTTCTTCTTAAATCATGTCTTTGGTATTGTATCTAAGAACTCTTTGTCTAACCCAAATTCACAAATATTCTCTCTTATTTTTTCTTCCAAAAGGTTTTCAGTTTTAGGTCTTACATATAAGTCAATATCTATAGATATATCTTGAGTGAATCTTTGTATATTGAATGAAGTATGGATCAAGTTCATATTTTTACATATGAATATCTAGTTTTTTCAGCACAATTTGTTGAAAAGATAGTTCTTCCTCCATTGAATTGCCTTTGCACCTTTGTAAAAAATCAGTTGCCCATTTTCTTATTCATTCAAATTACAGCGAAGTCTCATAATTACTGGATTCAGTGATTGTGATGGTTAATCTTATATGTCGACTTGGCTAAGACATGGTATCAAGATAATTAATCAAGCACATGTCTGGATGTTTGTTGAGAGGGTGTTTTTAGATGAAATTAACTGTAAATCAGTAGACTTTGACTAAAACTGATTACTTTCCATAATGTTTGTGGGCTTCATCCAATCAGTCAAAGGCATTAAGAGAAAACAGAATAAGGTTCCAAGAGGAAGAGGGAATTCTGCCTCTTGATTACCTTGATACTCTAGATATAGTAACAACTCTTTGGGTCTCCATTCTGCAGGCCTACCCTGAAGATCTTAGAAATGCCAGCCTACATAATCATGTAAGTCAATTCCTTAAAATAAATAAATAAATGAATAGAGAGAGGTATATATTGATATTTATCACAAAGAGACAGAAATGTGTATACACATTCTATTGGCTCTGTTTCTCTGAAGAACCTTGATTAATATAGTGATATGATCTCTTTATGTGAGTTAGAATACTGCTTGCAGATACCAAATCTAATCAAAGTAGCTTAAGCAAAAAAATAGTATCTCATGGTATCCAAAAATAGGAAATGCAGCTGGCATCAGGCACAGTTGGAGTCAGGGTTTCAAATACCATTAGAGCACTCTTTACACTTCTTACGACTCTCTTCCTTTCATTAGTTCTCTCTCTCTCTTTTCTTCTCTCACTCAGAGAGACTGAATCTCACTTTTCAGAAATATCCTCATTGTATAGAAATGGCTGCTGACTAATCAAATGTATTCCATTCCCAATTCTGCGAATCCATGAATGAGTCTCATTGGCCAGCTTGGGTAAGGTGCCCATCCCTGGGTTATGGCTATGAGTGGGAACAAAATGTAACAAGGATGTTCATGCTGGAACCATGTAGATAATATGCAGGATGAAACTGGCCCTAAAGAAGAGGATTCTTGACAGGCAAATGACATTCAATATATTTATTTTCAGAAGCAGTAACAAATCTAAATTTCTAAAGTAAGGTAAGAGTAAATAATGTATCACAAACTCTTTAGTTTCTAGTAGAAACCCTGTCTTCCTGAGACATTAAGAGCAAATCAGAATACAAAATTTAAGTTCAATCTGATCATCCAGAGAGTCTATACAAAATGTTCCTCCCTCCAAATCAGACTTTTGGATCCGACTCCTTTCAGTTCTTCTGTATAAGAGTGGACCTGATTTCATTTTGCATTATCAATCTTTTAAAAGTTTTGCAGGAGCTAATGCAGAGCTCTGACTCCCCTATATAAATTGATACATTCTTTCCTCCTCTCCTTATCTGGCTTTGTTCTTCTTTAGATTACTTGTCACAACTTGGAGTATTTGTTATTTTCTGTGTGGTTTTTTTGTTTGTTTTGTGTTTGCACATTCATATTTAAGAATGTAAACTCCACAAGAGCTGGGGCTGTATCAACACCAAAAAGGTGTTTGGTACAAATTTTTGATGCAGTAATAAAATATATGTTATGATCATTTATATTTTAGCATTGTTTTTAAAGAATATAATGCATTTACAAAGATAGGGTCCATTAATGAAAGGGTCTGAGTGCTGAAACAAGGCTAATTGAGGATCTGGCACTTTTATAATACATTCTGAAAGGGTCTGGTCATTTTAACTCATCTCATCCTTCAAAATCAGTGATCTAGCACTCACATTTACAAATTTTCCTTGAATTTTTTATGTACTCCTGCTCAATGTGTCAAATGTGACAGAACAGATGTAGTCAGTGAGTGATCAAACATATGTTTCATTTGTATTACTATTCATTATAAGATGTCATAATTGACAGCACATCCATGCAACTTTTCAAGTACCTAGAAACTATTCTAGGTCTCTTTTTAGGGAACTCACAGTTTTAAAAACATTCCTATGGAATACACAGGAAAATCAAAAATATTTTTCTAAGAGAAACCGTCATTACTGGGTAAGTAGTGGAGTGAAGCTCATTTTCAGGTTCTAATGATATAGAAGGAATTTTTTTTACTCTACAGAGCAATCATGAATACCACCAAGACTGATTCAATGGATCCCATGCAGCCCCTGCCCGATGCTTACTTCAGTTCCTAGGTTATCTATGAATTGGATATTTAAAAAATCTTAAACCTCCAGATGCCCCCAAATAGATGAAGGCATATATTTTTACAAATCAGTTATGTGATTGTGGTGATGTTAGTGATTTTTTTTAACATTTCTGGAAAGATTCTCCATTTACATTGTCTCCTACCCCCAGTAACTCTCATAGAGAGTGTTAAGGATATATATATATACATATATATATATATATATATATATATAATTTTTTTGGCAATTTACATTAAAGATTTGATGGGGTTTTCTGTTGTTTTTTGGGGTTTGCGTTTTTCCATCAAGCTTTCTATACTTATTGTATACTTATTTGAGGATGTTTCTTTATTTGATCTTTGACTTTTCTGAGGCAGTATATTTTTCAGTCCACAA
Source organism: Kogia breviceps (assembly GCF_026419965.1). Taxonomy (NCBI): domain Eukaryota; kingdom Metazoa; phylum Chordata; class Mammalia; order Artiodactyla; family Physeteridae; genus Kogia; species Kogia breviceps. Next base: position 43,833,257 of record NC_081316.1, read on the forward strand.
ACATAATTGTGTAAGAAACATTGTCTTTGAAAACTTGTTCTTAAATAAAATGAAGTTAAATTAGATGCTGAACCCCTATCCTCCTGAGAGGGCAGAAAATTGTTCTACTGGGTATTTTAGAGACCCACTGTAGAACTGGAGACACCAGAAAAACTAAGGAAGAGCCTTTGCTTTCCAAAGCACTGTGGTCATTGCTGAACTCCTGTTTTTGTGGTCCTTTGAGGCCATGTTTCTTTTGGCTTCCAGTTTTCCATGTCTCTTATGGAACTCAGACATCTCTGCTGAGGTTGAGAATCTCTAAGCAGAGGCTCTAGCTTACCTGGGCATCCTATACAACTTGCACCCCCTGAGATTTTACCAGATCATTTTTGCCATCCATATGCCAAGGCACAGTTTTAGTAACTTCCTAAACTTCCACTCTTCCCAACATCCAGGAATCCCTCTTTTCTTAAGTATTTCTATAAAGGAAGTCATCTAGTTTCCCACCTACATCTGACACTTTACATCATCTTTTCAATGACCTTAAATTTATAGACAGATGGAACTTTTGTCTTTCAGAATGTTCTATCTTGTGTTATATAAAATTTCCGGAAGGAAGGAAATATAAAAGGTCTAGTTAACTGTTTGGAATCAAAAGAGGGAAGATAGTAGGAAAAATGCAAACTAACATCCCAAAGATTAACCAGACACACTTGTTTTTATCTATCTATTTTGTAATTCACATTTCACTTTTAAATTATGAAGAGGTCATAGCAGGATAGAAACGTAGGATGGAAGAAAGGGATAAGTTTATTCATGATTCCAAATAAATTTGTGTTTTTTAATTTCATTTGGCTATGCAGTTGTATGCAGCTCTTTTCAGGAAACTGTCTTCAGCAAGAAACCCCTTTTGTCTTGTCACTTTAGCAAAGCTATAATTTCACCAACTTTTAAATCAGGTGCCTCCATGCTCTACTCATCTCTGGCCCAAGCACACCTTTCAAATTTTTTGATCACTCAATACCTTGCCTAACATGTTGGTTCTTTCTGTAGATCAAAGAAATAGAAATGAAGAACAAGTAATTAACAGATGACCAGATCTCTTCCCTAGCTTCTCCTTGGGTAAACTCATCAACAAACTGTGTGAACAAACTGTGTGAACAAGACAGAATCTAAAGAAAGATCACAAGAAGTCGACAAGCCTGCACGCAGTAGTAGATGGTGATGAGTCTGATCCCCTATCTCAGCAATTAACTGAGATTACTTCCCCTTTCCTTTTAAAAACTTTCATGGCCAAGCAGACTCTTCAGAGTTGGTTTTGGGGACACGAGTCCTCCTTCTTCCCTAGATTGCCATCTTTCTGATTAAAGCATTTCTGAAAAAGCGATGTTTTCTTTTTCTACCAACACTTGCCTCTAAAGTATTGATTTTCAAGCAGTGAGCAGCCAGACCTGGATGAAGCAAGACTGATAATTCAGTAGACTCTTAGGCCAATTTAAACTTACAGTGACCAATATCACTTTAAGGGGGTGACTGATTGACACTGCAATTGCTTGCTTACAAAAGGACACAGACCTTTATGATTAGACTGTGAACCTGGGGCCTTGAGGGGGTGGGCAACTAGCCTTGAAGGAGGCATGTAAGAGGTTTTTCCCAGGGAGAAAGGACCTGCTTGTAAGTTTACATATTTAGTTTTTAAGCTACAAAATCTCTTTTTAAGGCCTACATATAAGGGCTTGGGATTTTTTGTAATGCAATCCAGCTTCCAAGATTTATTTGATACAGTTAATTTCCTTCTAATCCAAAAAAAGCATTGCAGAAAATGCAGTTAATGGGCACTTTTTCAATCATTTGTAGGCATCATTTTAGGTAGGGAATTTCTTTACAGAACAAGCCATTTAATTATAAAACTCAGGTTTTCATTTTTACCCACCCAACAGAGTAACTCTCTATGAGAAAATTTGATCCAATTGAAACCTGAAACACTTTAATACCACACCTATAGCACCATTTCATATACCAATTTCCTCTTCCACTGTCTCTAACATTATCAGAACTCCTAAATGGAATGACCCCTTTATACAGTTCCATCCATGCTAGTCCTCTGTAAAATGTCAATAGCCTATGTAAAAATCTGATGGATTCCTTACCAAGCTGCTTTTTTAAGAAAGGGAGGCTAAAACCCCCAAATTCTATCACTATTCAGATTTTGTCTACCATATGTTTTACCCTCATAAACTAAACAATGCTAATACATTAGTATTTGTGGATACATGTTATTTTCAAATGAAAAAAAAAGAAGTTATATTTTCCATCAGACTGAGTGCTTTCTAAAAACTACCTAGTAATGACCTAGAATTCACTCTTTAGATGAGTTAGGGTGGTTGTTTGGAAAGCAAAGTCCCAGCTCTGATAACTTTCCTTTTGAGCTTTCACCTGATTTGTATACATGACAGTGAAGCATTTATATGACTATTGAAGAGTGAAAAAAAAATCCATTAAGAGCCTTTTGTTTTGTTTTGTACTTAATCTGATGGATTTATTAATTTTTTAATGGAAATAACAGTAGCTTCATTTAACTGACTTGATTGACTGACTGCTTTGGCACTATTTAGACAAAGAGGGATATATCATTTTAACTAGCAGTTTAGAAGCTGCATAACAATCCATTGCAGAAATGACATTAAAAAAAAGCTTCTGTAAGATCACTCAGCTCATTATGAGGAATCAAATATCCTGAATTAAATTCTCAAAGTCCAACCTGACTACAGCAAAGAACTAATAAGATCTGTGCTCTCCTAGGAGCTCATTTAATTAACTCAAGCATTGCTTTCAAGTATGCATTATGGTGTGGCTTGTAAATTCACATATATTAAGTGTAAATTGTAAGATATTTTAGAGGAGAGAGAGTTTGGTGGCAGTCCAATTTACATTTCTTTCTTGGCTATAAGCATTTTTTTTTTCTTTCTCACATTATACATTTAACATTGGTACATTTTGAGGGGTTTTGTTTTCCTAGCTATTGTCAATAACAAGATATACACTTGCTCCTTTAAACTATGGTAATTATTTTAGTAAATATAATTGATTACTAATTTAAGATTAAAATCTGGGGCAAAGGGAGAAGCTATAAACATATAAAATTTTTATTAGTTGACCCACAATCTGGATGGATAAATTAGGCTCTTAGTGTAACAAGTTTTGCCCTGAGAGCCAGATATTCTGCCTAAGGGTGAAGAATGAGATAAACATACCTATTTTTTAAAATGTCTTACTTTTAATATAGTATAGATTTTTTAAAAAATAAAGAGACAATTCGCCTCTGTTCTACAGTTTAGTAGTACACATCTAATCTTTCCCCTTATGAGGTCATTTGTTGAATAACTTGAACAAATTAGTAAAAGAAATCTTTTCCCTCAACTTTTATGTATATACATCCCTATCTGTTGATACTGCCCTGTTTTTCAAAGGTGTCATCAGTGAAATGAACCAGTGAATTTAGAGTTGAAATAAAAACAAACAGTGGTTTCTTCTCTGTCTTTTCTCACTCTTATCTTGATGGAGGTCAATTTAATTCAACAAATGTTGAGCTTACCCAAAGGTTTATATCTTTGAAATAATCCCTTTCTCAATGAGCTCCTTGTCAGAGAGATTTGGTCCAAATCTAAAGTTTCTTATCTGAAACCCTTGAGGGCAGATGTGTTTCAGCATTGGGGATTTGGGGGATTTTAGAAAAGTAATGCTGAACATAGTTGGTATTTTAATAAACACCCCCAGCAGAGAGTTCTATAATACACATAATAACACATATTTATATAACAGTGTATACATAATACACTTTTACAAGGCATATTAATATTTTGGCAACGTGTATGCATATTTGTACTAAATTGATTAAATACATTCTGTAAGTTACTTGTCAGTTCTGCTCAGATTTTGTCAGCAAATGAGTTAGGACATGTCACTTTTTAGAGCGTTTAAACTGTATAATTGAGAATAAGTGACTGTAGACTTGTAATAAATCACTATGGTGGGCAAAATTCTCAGATGGACTCAGAGAATCCCACTTCCTGGTGTATATGCCCTCCTCTTGAATGTGGGCAGGACCTGTTAATAAGATGAGATGGCACTTTCTTGATTAGATTATGTTTAATGAAAAAAGTGATGGGATATTTAGTCACTCCTGTGATTATTCTACATTGTATAAGACTCTGTCATAGCCTCTAGAAGAGCAACTGTCCAGCTGGCTCTGAAGAAGTAAGCTGTCATGTTGTAAGAGGGCCTTGTGGTTAGCACCTGAGAGCAGCCTCTAGGAGGTGAAAGCAAGCATGCTGGACAGCCAACAAGAAAATGGAGACCTCAGTCTTACAACAACAGGGAACTGAATTCTGACAAAAGTCTAAATGATCTTAGAAGAGGACCCCAAGTTTCAGATGAGAAATGAGATTGCAGCCTCTGCCAACATATTTGCTGTGGAGACTGAGCAGAGGAAACAATTAACCTGTGCCTGGACTTTGTATCAACAGAAACTGTGAAAAAATACATTTGTGTTGTTTTAAGCTGCAATGACTGTAGTGATTTGTTACGCAGCATCAGAAAAGTAATACAATAAGTGAATTGTATTACTTTCCAATTCAAAGCTTTTTTCAGATTCTTAACCACAATCTAACCCATTTTCTACAATTCTTACTAAGTCATTGTCTCAGTTCTATGAAGAATTAGCAAAAGAGATACTTTGAGATGAGGATTTTTATGTTAATTTTATAGTTGATTGTCATCTTAAAGAAAGTTTATATATAATACAGAGTGGAGGAGATTTAAAAAAAAATGTTCTAATAAGAGCATAATAAAAAAGTGACTTGGTTTTAATTTACATAACACTTCATTTTATTTTAACTAGAAGGGTTTTGGGAATGAGTCTGTTCTCAAAGATGAAACACAGATCTGATCAAAACAAAACACACAATATTTTACAATTTGGAATATCATTCATGAAAGTCTAATAGCTAAAACACTTTATGTTTGTCATTTCAATTCTTACTAGGGGTGTGAAAAGATCTTGCTCTATGATATTAAATTTAAATGTGTTTGGATCAAATTCCCTACAGCTTTGAATTTCTATCAGAGTTTCCAGGGTGAACTGGTTTTACCAGAGATAATGTTCTTTTTAAAATCACTTCACCTTTTACACTCTCCATAATTTAACTCCTCAACTTCTTTCCTCTTTCTGAACTATTCAATTACTATCAGAAATCAGTATTTCATAGAATGATCTAAGAAGGAACCTTATAAAAATTACTGAATTTGTGATCATTGTTTATGGTATCTCTTTTTCATGTTCAAGTTTCAAACCTCATCAGCTAAGATATATGAGCTCAATTTATTCACCTATACAATCTTAGTATTTTATATGAAGCAACTTTTCCTTTTTAAGGAAGGCTGATTATACATGCTAAATAATAAGTAACTTCTTTAAAGTTTACTTCCAGAGTTGAAACTTATTTTGAAAATTAAATCAAGAAAGATAAGAAGATTCCTCTTATTCTCTCCATTTAGTGTCTTTTCTGAAGGTAGAAACTTGGTTCCTTCAAAGCTTTAAGTAGGGAGGAGTAGAAAAGAATGTTAGCCAAGCTGTGCTTTTGTCCTTTGCTTCTTACAGGCAAACCTTCCCAACATGCTAAGCAGGACTGACAACTCTCCAGAACACAATGTCTTCCCATTTGTTGTGCTCTAAGGGCCCAGCCTCAGAATGTGACACACTGATTTCTACCGAGGCAGTGTCAGAACCAGCTCTCTAAACAAACAATAGTAATAGTTCTCCAGAGTACCAAGAAATTGGTGAGATAAGGTCATGCTTGAAGGAGCCTGTGAGGCAAGCAAATTGATGACTATTTTATCTCCTTGTACCAAATACATTTTTAGAAAAATATTTATTCTTCTACCCACTCACAACATTTTTTTGAGAACCAACCTTTAGAGTGAGACTATTATGAAAATATTATTTAAAGATGAATCCTTTTTATTGAAGTAAAGTTGATACAATATTATATGTTACAGGTATATAGTATAGTATTCACAATTTTTAAAGGTTATACTCCATTTATAGTTATTATAAAATATTGGTTATATTCTCTGTGTTGTACAACATATCCTTGTAGCTTATTTTATACATAATAGTTTGTTTCACTTAATCCCCTACCCCTATATTTCCCCTCCCCTCTTCCCTCTCCCTACTGGTAACTAGTAATTTGTTGTCTATATTCATGAGTCTGTTTCTTTGCTATTGTCACTAACTTGTTGTATTTTTTTGATTCTACATATAAGTGATATACAGTATTTGTCTTTCTCTGTCTGAATTATTTCACTTAGCATAATACCCTCCAAGTCCATCCATGTTGTTGCATGTGGCAAAAATTCATTCTTTATTATGGCTGAGTAGTATTCCATTGTATATATATACCACATCTTCTTTATCCATTTCTGTTGGTGGACACATAGGTTGCTTCCATATCTTGGCAATTGTAAATAGTGCTGCTGTGAACATTAGGGTGCATGTATCTTTTCAAATTAGTGTTTTTGTTACTTTCAGATATATACCCAGGAATTGCTAGGTCATATGGTAATTCTATTTTTATTTTTTTGAGAAACCTTCATATAATTTTCCACAGTGGCTGCACCAATTTACATTCCCACCAACAGTGTACAAGGGTTCCCTTTTCTCCACACCCTCACCAACATTTGTTATTTATGTTTTTTTTTTTTTTTTTTTTTTTTTTTTTTTGCGGTACGCGGGCCTCTCACTGTTGTGGTCTCTCCCGTTGTGGAGCACAGGCTCTGGACGCGCAGGCTCAGCAGCCATGGCTCACAGGCCCAGCTGCTCTGTGGCATGTGGGATCTTCCCGGCCTGGGACACGAACCCGTGTCCCCTGCATCGGCAGGCGGATTCTCAACCACTGCGCCACCAGGGAAGCCCTTGTGTTCTTTTTGATGATAGCCATTCTGACAGGTGTGAGGTGATATCTCATTGTGGTTTTGATTTGCATTTCCTTGATGATAGTGACATTTAGCATCTTTTCATGTCCCTGTTGGCCATCTGCATGTCCTCTTTGGAGAAATATCTATTCAGGTCTTCTGCTCATTTTTAATTGGGTTGTTTGGGTTTTTGCTGTTGAATTGTATGCGCTGTTTATATATTTAGGATATCAACCCCTTATTGGTTATATCATTTGCAAATATTTTCTCTCATTCAGTAGGTTGTCTTTTTGTTTTGTCGATGGTTTCCTTGGCTGTGCAAAAGCTTTTAAGTTTAATTAGGTCCCAATTGTTTATTTTTGCTTTTATTTCTTTTACTTTAGGAGACAGATCCAAATATCATTATTATAAGGGTTTCTAAATAATTGAAAATATCCTGAGCTGAATTGGGAAAAAAAAATAAGGCAGAGTTTCCAGAGAAGAGAGAAGTTGCATGAGAAGGACTGGAATACCACTTTGGGTTGAAATGCCATTATCTGGGACCCACGGGTGTCAATTCCTCAGGGCACAGGAACTCCCAACTGAATATGTTAATGTTTCAAGCAGTCACTCTAAGGTGGACAACAGTGACTTTTGCTCAGTGAAGTGGTATTATGAAGATTATTCCTGATGTCCACAGAGCTGCTAAAGATTCAGAGCTGTCTCCCTCCTACACTGTTATTTTCCCTGCTCTGGCTTATAGAGACGGAGGGAGGAAAAACGTAAAAATAAATCTGCTTCGTTTCTATTTTTATAGTCTTGGGATAAACTATCTGCCAATGAGGAAATGTAGGAATCCCTCTGAAATATTTTTCAAATCTCATTGTTTTTGCCTATCACTCTATTCCTTAAATGGCACATGGAGGCTTCCAAATGTATACTGGCTAAATGCATTAAATATCTATTTGATTCCAAAATCCATGTTCTCTCACTATTCACAACTATGGAAAAAATGTATATAACACTTTTGAGCACTTTTTATGTCCTGGTCATAGTCTCCTTAAATAGACTGTTTAATTATCCCTATTTTGCCTAAGATCCCCCAGCTTTAAACTCAGATAATTTGATTTCAGAGCTAGGATTTTTAAACACTACCAGGTATTGTCTCATTTGTAGTGGAAGGATCACCTAAGAGATTGACATCCAAAATCCATGTAATGAAAGATGGTATAAACTCAGAGTAACTAAATACTTAAAACTAAGAAAAATATTCCAAAAGTTGCCTTTTTTTTTAATCTAAGGAAAGAGAGACTTAAAGGAAAGTGAGTAGTCTACATGAAATCTATAATCAGGACAAAAACATTGGTGGTCTTCTTACACTGCTATTTGGGGAGAGTAACCTGGCCCACTAAAGTCTGGGTCTTATTCTTGCAGCATGGATGTTATTATAATAGCGATGGATGCATTCTGTTACCTTATCTTGATGTAATCATCTATTCAGATGAATGAAGTAGATCTACTTGCTCAGAGTTCAAGCTTACTAAACATCCTTCTGAATAATATTTGAATTCCCACTAGATTTGCTGAAAGGGAAAGAAAACATTGACCCTGAACATGAATAGCTTATTTTAGTTATATTTTGCAGTGTAAATTAATTCATTGAAATCATAGTATTTATACTTGTCTTTTGACTCTGTAATAATGTTTCAACTTGAGTAAAAATGTTCCATACCAAAAAACTTTATTATAGAAATAGCTTTCATTTTTCAGATTTATTCACCAGTTAATAAAAAATATGTTTTATATTCTTGGCATGTTCCAAATGAAAGGAAAAGATGTATTCCAAGTAGATTACAACTCTTCCTGTACAGGAAAAGATTCTGATCTACACATATGTGTTCCAGAAATCACACCTATGGGAATGAAAAATAGTATATGTTTGCTATAAGGAATATTCATTTGTAAAATTATTGAAAATACAATCTTGTGATCAAGTAGTGATAATCAACATAAAATATTGGCAGTACTTCAGATAACTTGGAGTAAACAGAATCAAATGAATCAAATCTCCAGACTGTTCTGCAAAATCTCTTTCTTCTCACTATAGAAAAAAAGAACTTCATTTTCCATTAAAAATTGCCTGAATGAGCTCCCTTTTCAAAGATACTAAATTCCTTTCCTAATGGAGGTAAAATATTTGACCCATAGCTTTGCTGTTTTCATTTTTTCTATTTTAAGCAATAAATATCTTGTAACATTGTAGCTATTCATATGAGACCAAAGTAAATCTACAACACATACTGCAATTTTGGTAGTTCTACAGTCCAGAAATAAATATTTGTCTTTCAGTATTTGTTTATTATGCATATAATTCTGTGTCCATTTCTGTTTGTAAAACACTTGAAGTTGATTCTAGGGAAATTAAAGTTGCCATATTGATATTTATATAATGCCCAGTTAATATATTCATATATTCTGAATTTTCTACCAATAACAATTCTACCATATTCATGTTTCTTTTGTTTCAGAATTCCAGAGGGATGCTTATTAATTTCACCCAGGAAAAAACTAAATGATTGAATGAATATATATCCAGAATATTTTAATAGGTTTAAATTAATAGAAGTAATTTGGAAAATAATTTTATGAAAAGATGGGAAACTATTTGTATGAAAGAGTTTTCTCTTTTTTTATTTTGGTAAGATAATTGACATGACAAAAAGCCTTCAAGTCTTTTGTAAAAAATACATTCTTTTATTCTTTGTCAAATATTCCCAATTATTTATTAGTTCAATGAAAAGTGTTAATGTTTTTCATTGGTTCATTCATTTATTTAACAGATGTGTTTTGATTATATTTTATGTGATAGAAAATATACCTGATGGAAAATTACAGAGATAAATAAGATATAATATTTTTCTTCAAAGAGCTCTCAGTATATTGGAGAAGACATATATAAGTAAACAAGTGCATGACAACTTTATGTCTTAAATAGCAATCATATTGAACAGTCAACTAGGCATGTCTGTGAGCAGATCCATTGCATTTTCTGCACAGATGTGGAAAATATTGCCTTGATTTTTTGAATGCTACCTTTTGGTTGATCCTTGCTTCTTATAGAGTATAGCAAGACCATTCCTATAAAGACATCTATCTCTCTTGCTGAAGACACATGAAAAGTGTCAATACAAATAGAATGAGTTTTCCACATCCAACTGATAGGAAAAATGAGATATCAAGTTCATTGCATATGCATATTAAGGTAGATGTAATCCCTCCAGATAGAAAATAGGTATTAATCCACCTTGCTATCAAGCACCTATACTTTTGACATGCTTTTCCAATTTTTCTTTCAAGCAGTGATTGTACATAGACATGAGCTGCCCAACGAAATAATATACATACATGAGCTGCCCAACGAAATAAACAAAATGGAGCAAATCCTTTCAACTGCAAATAGCTCCAGCTCCTGGCAATGTATTGCCCAGGTCAAAAATTAAATGGACTCCGCAAAAACGAAATAACTGCACTAGTGACTTGGACTTGCTCTGTGAACTTTTGTTCTGATGTTGTTTAACACTTATTAACCCTTATGTAACCCTTCTTGTGAGAACAATCCAATCAAGGAATAGATTACAGATTTAACTGATTCTTTCATTAGCAAACTTTATAGCATGTAAAACCTCAGTGTAGTATAAATTTCAAAAACCCATACATTTTATCTCCAAATCGTTCTTGTTGTTTTTGTCATTTTGTTTGTTTGTAATGTCAAAGTATCTGGGACAAACTTTCTGGAATATATTTAAACTGCAAAGCAGAATATTACATTTAAGAATCTGAAAATGTATGACTATCCATTTATTATTAGATGAAAGAAAATAAGTATTTTAAAAGGAATCTTCTTTGGTAATTCCCTTTAGTTTCTATCTTCTAGCATCACAAAAAAAATGAAAAAAAAATAGAATTATAATCTTACTAAAGTAGGGAAATGTTCTAATATATCTATAACTTATAGTGCTTTGCTCAGTTGTTAAATTAGTGAATGTTTAATAAAGATTTGCTGAAATAACTTTAGTTCAATTGATCAACAAGCAAAACAACTGTTATAAGTGGCTAATTTAAACTGCTTTCTTGTCTTAATATTTGTAACATATTATTGAAAATGTTTCACAATATTGATAAGAATGTAATTGAAAAATTTTTTTAAGTCCAAATTCTAGTGTTAATAATGTCGTTTTGTCTATTTGAAATATCATAGATAAAATAAATTATTTATAGCACATTAATTATTAGACTTTAGATTATTTTCTAAATTTTGAGATATATGGTGGTACAGGGCAGAATCTGGCCCTATCCTTTTCCTACCCTATCTTCTTCAGCTCTTCCCAGATCTCAATGACAGTGCAGTCTAAATGCAATACAAGACAGAAACAAATACCTTGACAATTGTTAGGCATCTATGCAAGAGAAAGAGAAAGATAAAAAGAGAAATAAAAATTAGTTCAGTTTTCTTCCTCCCAAGTGAGCTCAGAAGTTCTCAGCTGGAACTCATAGCAAAATGAGCAGTAAGTTATGTTTCAGAACAATATATAATATCAACTTCTACTCTTTATATTTGATTTTTATTTATATTGGAGTATAGTTGATTTACAATGTTGCATTAGTATTAGATGTACAGCAAAGTGATTCACTTATACATGTGTCCATTCTTTCTCAGATTATTTGCCCATATAAGTTATTACAGAATATTGAATAGAGTTCCCTGTCCTATACAGTAGGTCCTTGTTGCATATCAACTTCTAGTCTTTTTTTTTGTGAGAAAATTTCTGGAAATGGTGTTCGGAGATTCAGTAGAGACATGGGCACATGTTTGGGGCAAAAATACAAGAATTTACATATAGTTTTATATGTGAAGATATATGTATGTTTTATGTACAGAAACATTTATACCTCTTATTCAAAAACATTTTTAAGAACAAATCACTTATATATAGAATATAGGCTTTGAATGAGATCCAGATCTCTGAAATATTTAGAAATTATTTGTTTCTAAAATAAGTGAATTGCATTAAAATCACATATAATAACTTTCAAAAAGTTAATATTGTTCTTTTTGATGTTATTTTAAATAAATTTGTTTTAAACTATACATATTTGAATTTAAATACTTTAAATATTATTTAAAAATAATGTTCTGTCACTGGAGAAACTCAGTTCCTTTCAAAGGGCCATAGAGCTGGCATCTATATATGATCTGTGTGGATTACAATCACAAATTATACCAGTTGTGCCTAACATACACCTGGCACATAGTGAGAACTCAGGTAGTGGTAGCTATCATTGTGATTATAATTATTATTAACATTAACAGTCTGTACAATCTATATCTATCACTTGTGTCTCATGCAACGTAATTACATATATATTAAGATATATATTCTTTTAAAGCAAGATACAGAAAACGTTTATAATGAATATTTATGTATCACTCATTGTTCTAAATGATATGTCTATTTAATACTCAGTAACTCTATGGCATGAGTACACTTATTATCCTTATTTATGTGTGTGAAAGCTAAAACCCAAAGTAGTCCAGAAGAATACACTGCTGGAATTACAAGTGCTGGAAACAGAATTCTATCCCATGTGATACAACTACTAATCCATGCTCTTAATCACCATAAGGTATTGCCTCTTTACATAGCTATATTCCTGTTTATCTATCTATCCACCCATTTATCTATCTACCTATCTAATATCTGTATGTACATACATTGTATACAGACATATGAACACATACATGTATACATATATGTACATATATTCATATTCATTCCAGTTCTTTATTATTAATATTTCTCACATCATTGCTTCAGTTTCCTAAAATGAATGTCTAAGGATAATAATAAATTAATTTTTGCTCCCATAGGATTATTTGAGTTTTACATGAGATATAATGCATTTTAAAAGCTTAATCCATCATTTGGAGCATATGAAGTGCTTATAATAAGATTTCTATTGCAAATGACAGCAGTCCAACTTGGACCAGCTTAAGAATAGAAAAAAAAAATTGGGAATTTATTGGCTCATGTAACAAAAGTACAGAATAGTAGTGTAGAAACTGTCACTTGCAGACAATGGAGAAAAGAACGTTGGATACTCTCTGGACTCTCATTATCATTCTAAGTCTTGTCTCTCTGTGGCAGCACCATCATTTACAATTACATAAAGTACATCAAATGAGATTTTTTCCAGCATAACAAGGAACAAACATGACCAGAGGTTACTCAAGAGTGGTGTTTTTCCATTCTTTTGAACAGAATGAAATCTTTCCTATCAGTTTCACTTTCAAAAAGAAAAATCCCAGGGTAGGATTCTGAATAATATGAGTTTCTTGCCCATCATTGCCCCAACTATTATGCCCAAACAAATGAAGTCACCTGCTCATTCCTGTGATTAGTAGAGTTGGTACAGTGACTGGCAACCTTCAACTGAACCAAAGAGTTGGGATGAGGGAGGGGCAATACTCTCAAAGACAGTAAACAAACAAAATAATAAATGTTAGTTGTTGTTATTGTGCATTTAATAAAGACTCGAGTAGTGGGAGGAGTAATTGAGGGATAAGGGGAATGAGGAAAATCCTATCCCAGTAGCTGACCTCCAGATCAAATCTGGCCTGGTTTCAGTTGAGGTTTGGTGCCCCTTAGGAGCAATTACCTTCCCAGCTTAAATATTGATGGAAATATTATGGGCCCTATGACTGGCTAGGATTTTGGAGATAGTAACACTGACTCCAGAAATCTCCCTGTCAGTAGGCATCTCTTTCATAGGCCAGATCCCAGGTAATAGATTTAAGAGTTCCAGGTTCATTGTCTGCATTTCTACTTCCCAAGATAGGTTGCTTGCAATTTCTTATCCATGAACTCCAGGACACACCATCCCCTATCCTCTCCTTTAAAAGCCCCTTCACTACTCCCCATACAGAGGTAAGAACGTTAGTCTATTCTCTTTGAGAATCTGTCCCAGGAAGACTGGAACCAATTCACAATTTAGTAATTAGAATTAAGTTGTTATGGACTGCTACAGCTTGCTTTTTGTTTTGTAGCTATATTTTTATTAATAGATTTTACTCTTGTCTGTTCAAGTAGTCCTTGGCTCTCATGTTCTACTCAGTACTTTGGTCCAAGTTCTCAGTATATTGTCTTTTTCTCTGCTACTCTTAAGAAATCTTAATAGCTGAATTATTAAAACTTTAATGGCTACATCCTGATAAGTTGCACACTCCACTTATTGGCAAAAGATTTCAAGTTTTCTGAAATCAAGTTCTTCACTATTCTTAATGAAGAACTTACTTTCTAGTTCTCCTTACTTTTCCCCCCAGCTTTCAGGACTGAGGCATTCCTTTCCTGGCTCTGTGTGTTCTTGTCTGGGAATTGTGATCAGCTGAATAGATGCATGTAGGCTAACCCAGTTCCAATGAATACTATATGCAAGAGTTCCAATATTCAGCCCCTTCCCTCAATTGAAGACAAATCTAAGTAGCCATCCCAGCTCAAAGGCTCTCTGTAGGATCAGCTGAGGTCTCTGTTGCAACTGTGACAGCATTTCAAAATCCCCTCCCTGCCCAGTTCTGCTTCCCTCACTCCTTTCAGGCATTGCTTTCAAGAGCACATCTCAAACTCCAACAAGCAAATTGCCATCTTACTGAGTCTGTCCAGTGTGTGTGTAGGCTAAGATAAAATTTATGTATAGAAACATTTAAAATTAAACTCCTTAAAGTCACTAAAATATTTTGTGCTATTCCTTTATTTAAACATGAAAATAATGAATACATTTTTCAATATCTATTTAATCATCATCATATGTTAAACACAGTACTATATCCTTGGGACACACTGCAGTGCTCTTTTTCTTTAAAAAACAAATTTTTAATATCATATTATATTCAAATGAGATTACAAACTGTAAAAAAAAAATGTGACTCATTCTAGACCTCTTGCTTAAAAATCAAAGGCACTGTCAATTACCTTTCTGTCAGAGTTCATGAGATGAGAGAGGTAAGACAGAGGAACAAAAGACTAAAAGAAGTCTTGAATTTATGTGTGAGTGCCTCTCATTCCATCACTTGTAAGAATCAGTGTGATTCTGATATTATTAGGAACATCAAGGAACATCAAGGCAGGCAAATAAAAGAGACCAAATCTTTGAGAACAAGAGTTTTTTCTTACAGACATATCCAATACCAAATATTAAAAAAAAAAAAAAAAAAAAAATCTAGGGCTTCCCTGGTGGCGCAGTGGTTGAGAGTCTGCCTGCCGATGCAGGGAACGCGGGTTAGTGTCCCGGTCTGGGGAGATCCCACGTGCCGCGGAGCGGCTGGGCCCGTGGGCCGTGGCTGCTGAGCCTGCGTGTCCGGAGCCTGTGCTCCACGGCGGGAGAGGCCACAGCGGTGAGAGGCCCGCGTACCGCAAAAAAACAAACAACAACAACAAAAATAAAATAAAATAAAAATCTAAAAGAACACTCTTAACTCTTACATAAAAGGCCAAGGAGAGGAAATGCACAGAGGCTAGCCCAGGGACACAGGAGGATAAAAACTAGAGCTATAAATGGTAAATGATGTCCTTTGAATAATAAGCATATAAGGAGTAATATAAGTGTATAATACAAGTATGTAAGTAATGAGTATAGCGAAGAAGTTAGGAAGTGTACAGAAGACTGATATAATAGTTAATTTAAAGTAACAATATAATAATAATTACAAAATTATTGAGCATCTTTTATAGTCTTGCCACTATGATGTGAGTGTATCTGAACCAGGTTAGTTTTGAGAAATTTTAAAACAGAAAAGTATACACAATAATATAAAGAAACAGTCCTTTTCTCACCAACAGAAAAAATGCTGCTATTTGCTTTTATTATGTTTTAGTTTTCCATGTATATAACTTTTTTTTTCTTTTTTTTTTTTTTTTTTGTGGTATGCAGGCCTCTCACTGTTGGGGCCTCTCCTGTTGCGGAGCACAGGCTCCGGACACCCAGGCTCAGTGGCCATGGCTCACGGGCCCAGCCGCTCCACGGCATGTGGGATCTTCCCGGACCAGGACACGAACCCATGTCCCCTGCATCGGCAGGCGGATTCTCAACCACTGTGCCACCAGGGAAGCCCTATAACTTTTTTTATATAAAAGACTCATATTCTCCTTTACTAACCATTTGTTATTCCCCTTCCAAAATATCTACTATCGCAAATTGATTTGTGTTCTTCCAATTCACTGTTTACGTATACATGTAGATAAATGCCATGTGGTATCAGTTTGTGTTTATTCAATTTATATAAATATTATCATGCTCTGTACCACACTCTGTAATTTACTGTTTTTTCCTTCACATTGTGATTCATCCACGATGATCTGCATAGATCCTCTTTATTCATTTTAATGTTATAGCGTATTCTGTATGGCTATATATTATTCACATGAGAGTACCATATTTTATCTATTCATATCTAATTGATAGTGGTTTAAGTGATTTCCAAAATGTTGCTATTATAAACTGTAACAATTAAAGTTTGGATAGGATCAGAAAAGACACTTAACAGTTAAATTTGAATGGATTGTTATTATTTTTAAATAATTGGACGTTTACCAAAGAGTTACCAGAGTTTCAGAAACCATCAAAGCAATAGTGTAATATTCTGCAGAAAGCGGCAGTGGGGAGTCATTTACCATTTAACCTACCAGGTTACTGTGCTGGAAAAGTCAGCGGCACGAGAGCTGCCTTATAGAGTCATGGTCTTTGGTACAAGAATACAGATGATCGCCAGAGACCTACCTGGGAGGAAACCAGGAAACTGATACTCTAATGTCACTTTTCCTTTTCTCTTCTATCATTTACATGTGTCTCTAATAGTCTCAATCCATATAGAATCTGGAGAAAAAGAAAGGCCATTGGTGCAACCCAAGGACTCAGCCTCCCAGAACAAAGAGCTGGGACAGGACAGAAAACAGTGGGGAGGTGATCTGAAAGAGCAAATAGAGAAAACAAACAAACAAACAAACAAAAACAAAAACAAAAAAAACTTCTCTAATTAGCAATCTCCTTGTGTGCTTGTGTCACAATAGGTCTAAATATTTTGGTAGAGGGTAGGGAAGTTAGTTTAGTTAGTCATCCCTCTCCCTGAAATAGCTACAGAACTAAAAATATAAAAATAGTTAACAATAAAAATAGAATTCCCATCTTTTTTGTTCTTAAGTGAATTAGGAAATGTTTAATTGGTATAAGGACATGTGCATCTGTTTTCCTAACTCAGGAATTTATGTAACATTAAAAAGTCTTTCCTACTTATATAGTTTCTAGTTTAGTTTTCTAAAGAAGAAACATATTTAAGAGAGTAAAAATAAATTTTGATTGAATTTTATCCATTTTAAAGGGCTTCTAAATTTTGTTAAGTTTATTTTCTATTGAAAAGCAGTCAAAGAAAGCAGACAAAAGCTTTTTCTTGTTTCAAAACACTGTTTTGTGTTTGAAACAGAACACCACTTGGGACATTCCTTTTTCCTGGGTTTTATACTTTTATATATAAAGTGACTATAATAAAATGAAAGCTGTGAACCCCCAAGTGCCAGGTTGAAAATAGTAACAAAACTGACATAGCATATAAATATATAAACATAATTTATTTATCAACCTTGAGCTTTGCATTTTCCCTAGGTATGCTGTCATTTAAAGGACAGTTTCCTCTCTCCTCTTTGTTTTTATAGCTACACAAACAACTGATAAATAAATTTGTAAAAGTAAAAATGCTACCACATCTCTGGGATTCCCTGCAGAGGTTACATCTCAGAAAACAAAAATGTTCCTAGACTCAGAACTTGGCTGGTGGAAAGGCAGGGAGTATACTAATAACAAGCACTGGGCTAAATTTTTACATGGCTTTTATTATGATGATTTCTAGTTTTATCATCGACTAGCACTGAGATCCTACTCTATGCTTCTCAGTGTGTATACCTAATTTCTACTCTTAAAATAATGGTGAAACTTTGGTAGTATTATACTCATCTTAAAGAAGAAATTGGGTCTCAAAGAATTTGATATGCACAAGGCAAAAACAGCTAAATCTAATATCTAATGAGGATGTACTAATCTCTGTGATAGCTGAGTTTATTGTTTTGGAGTATCATAAAACTCTATGACTTTCACATTATATAGTGGCATACATAAGCAATATTTTAAATATTCCCTCATTCAAAACATACTGAAAATTAAAAAGAGAAAAACGTTCCTTGAAACACTACATTGAAATTACACCAAGTGAGAAGTAAAAGTATTCTTCTCTTCATGGCCAACTCATTCCCCCTCTCCATTTCCATCTGAGAATTATTATTAATAGTATGGTTAAATATATCTTCTTATTTTTTCCCCAAATAAGGGGAAATGTCTTCTATCTATCTATTTCTTAATTACATTGTGATGAACAAATCCTTCATTACAGTGGTAAGGGATGAAGATTTCAAGTTGCATAGCTTCCACCTGCTTGGCAGTAGGGTGGGGCAAGCAGTTGTTTAAAGGGAGTGGTAATGACAAGGGTCACTTCTCTCCAGGAGAGCTTTTATCTTGCCTAATTCTCTTCCCAGTCCATCACTGTTCTTGGCCACTACTGACTGTGGGGAAATTTAAGGTTGAGTGACTGGGAAGTGATTTGCCAGAGTTCCTCATCCCTAGGAATATATTAAAAAATGGAAGGTATTTGACAGTGGGAGGGTGTTTTAAGATAATTCTCTGAGAAGCAGTGTATAGATTAGACTGCATAAGAAAAACTAGAGACAGAGGAAAAAGATAAGAAACTGTGTAATAATCCAAGTGAGAAGTATCAACAGCTTCCATGAGCTGAGTGGATATCATTTTGAAGATGAAGTGAAGACAATGAGAAATAGTATGGCAGCAGATTCAAGACATTGCAATTAATCAGATGTAAGTGTGCTAGAGAGAGAAACACCGAAGATCATCAAAGTTTTCCAAAATGTAGGAAATGGATTTTGATGAACACTGTTATCAAGTGAGGAGATTTGGGAAGGGTCTATTAAATTTGATCTGCTAAATGGATATCCAGTGTTATGGGCTCAGGTGTGTCTCCCCAAATTCATATGTTGAAGTCCTAACCCCTAGTACCTCAGAACATGACTGTATTCCCAAGTATCAAGAGATAATTAAGTTGAAATGTGGTCATTAGGATGGGCCTTAATCCAAAAGACTAGTGTCCTTATAAGTAAGGAGATAAGGACACTGACAAGTACAGAGGGAAGGCTATTTGAAGACACAAGAGAAGACAGCCATATGTAAATAAAAGTGAGAGGCCTCAGAAGAAACCAACCCTGTTGAAACCTTGATCTCATACTTCGAGCCTCCAGAATTATGAGAAATTAAATTTCTGTTGTTTAAGCCACCCAGTCCCAGTTTGTGATACTTTGTTATGGCAATCTTAAAAATCTAAAATATCTGGCCAAAACTGCCCAGAAGATAGTTAGGGTTGGGAATTGATGTTTGAAAGCATTCAGAACAGGTATTTAATCTGGGAATTCTATGAATGTTGATAAAAACTCTTGCTAAGAAATCCCCAGTGGAAACACTGTAACCTGAAAAGACAGCATTTGTAAATGCAAGGGCTTTAATTGAGAATTCTATAATAATCACTACTACCACCAATTTTTGTTTTTAAACTTCACACCAATCCTTAGTTAAATACCGTTATATCTTTATCACTTCTGAAATCTCAAGGAGAGATTACATTGCTTGCCCAAAGTAATATCATTGTGTCAGAATATAAATATAAATTATAAATATAAATTGCCTGAATATAAATCCAGGCAATCTGTTCCCTGATCCCACACTCTCAAGCATACTAGAGTACTTCTGTAATAGTTACATAGAAAATACTTACCTATTTACTTCTTTTGGATAAATTCTGCAGCTGTCACAATACCAGATATTAATAATACCTCTTTCTGCCTAACAAGAATGTTAAAAACCCTAATCTGTTCACACTTCCAATTAGAAAGAATCAAGTACTAAATAAGACCAACATTAGAATGCAAGCAAAATATTTTAGCGTATCTTCTTCATGTGTGCAAAATAAACTTATAACACTCATCGTGACCACTGCATGTAGTCATCCTTCTATACCTTTTCACTGAAATTTCACTAAAAATAATCAGTGTTGGGGGACCTTCAAGATGGCTGAAGAGTAAGACACGGAGATCACCTTCCTCCCCACAAATACATCAGAAAAACATCTACCTGTGGAACAACTCCTACAGACACCTACTGAACGCTGGCAAAAGACCTTAGACCTCCCAAAAGGCAAGAAACTCCCCACGTACATGGGTAGGGCAAAAGAAAAAAAGAAAAAGCAGAGATAAAAGAATAGAGGCGGGACCTGCACCCGTGGGAGGGAGCTGTGAAGGAGGAAAGGTTTCCACACACTAGAAGCCCCTCCGTGGGTGGAGATGTGGGGTGGCGGAGGGGGGAAGCTTTGGAGCCGCGGAGGAGAGCACAGCAACAGGGGTGCAGAGGGCAAAGAGGAGAGATTCTCACACAGAGGACCGGCACTCACCAGCCCGAGAGGCTTGTCTGCTCACCTGCCGGGACAGGCGGGGACTGGGAGCTGACGCTCAGGCTTCGGTTGGAATCCAGGGAGAGGACTGGGGTTGGCTGTGTGAACACAGCCTGAAGGAGTTAATGCGCCACAGCTAGCCGGGAGGAAGTCCGGGAAAAGGTCTAGAGCTGCCGAAGAGACAAGAGACTTTTTCTTGCCTCTTTGTTTCCTGGTGCCCCAGGAGAGGGGATTAAGAGCGCTGCTTAAAGGACCTCCAGAGACGGGCTAGAGCCGCTGCTATCAGCGCGGACCCCAGAGACGGGCAAGGGATGCTAAAGCTGCTGGTGCCGCCACCAAGAAGCCTGTGTGCGAGCACAGGTCACTCTCCACACTTCCCCTCCTGGGAGCCTGTGCAGTCCACCACTGCCAGGGTCCCGTGATCCAGGGACAACTTCCCAGGGAGAACACATGGCACGCCTCAGGCTGGTGCAACGTCACGCTGGCCTCTGCCGCCGCAGGCTCGCCCTGAGTCCGTACACCTCCCTCCCCCACCCCCCGGCCTGAGTGAGCCAGAGGCCCCGAATCAACTGCTATTTTAACCCCATCCAGTCTGAGCAAAGAACAGATGCACTCAGGCAACCTGCATGCAGAGGCGGGTCCAAATCCAAAGCTCAACCCTGGGAGCTGTGCGAACAAAGAAGAGAAAGGGAAATTTATCCCAGCAGCCTCAGGAGCAGAGGATTAAATTTCCACAATCCACTTGATGTACCCTGCATCTGTACAATACATGAATAGATAACAAATCATCCCAAATTGAGGAGGTGGACCTTGGGAGCAATGATATATATATTTTTCCCCCTTTTTCTCTTTTTGTGAGTGTGTATGTGTATGCTTATGTGTGTGATTTTGTCTGTATAGCTTTGCTTTTACCATTTGTCCTAGGGTTCTGTCTGTCCATTTTATGTTGTTGTTTTTTTAAAAAAATTTTTTCTTAATAATTATTTTTTATTTTAATAACTTTATTTTATTTTATTTTACTTTATTTTATTTTATCTTTTCTTTCTTTTCTCCTTTTTACTCTAAGCTGTGTGGATGAAAGGCTCTTAGTGCTCCAGCCAGGCGTCAGGGCTGTGCCACTGATGTGAGAGAGCCAAGTTCAGCACACTGGTCGACAAAAGACCTCCCAGCTCCACGTAATATCAAACAGAAAAATCTCCTAGAGACTTCCATCTCAACGCCAAGTCCCAGCTCCACCCAATGACCAGCAAGCTACAGTGCAGGACACCCTATGCCAAACAACTAGCAAGACAGGAACACAACCCCATCCATTAATACAGAAGCTGCCTAAACTCATAATAAGGCCACAGACACCCCAAAACACACCACCAGACATGGACCTGCCCACCAGAAAGACAAGATTCAGCCTCATCCACCAGAGTGCAGACACTAGTGCCCTCCACCAGGAAGCCTACACAACCCACTGAACCAACCATAGCCACTGGGGACAGACACCCAAAACAAAGAAAACTATGCACCTGAAGCCTGTGAAAAGGAGACCCCAAACACAGTAAGTTAAGCAAAATGAGAAGACAGAGAAACACACTTCAGATGAAGGAGCAAGGCAAAAACCCACCAGACCTAACAAATGAAGAGGAAATAGGCAGTCTGTCTGAAAAAGAATTCAGAATAATGATAGTAAAGATGATCCAAAATCTTGGAAATAGAATGGAGAAAATACAAGAAACTTTTAATAAGGACCTAGAAGAACTAAAGAGCAAACAAACAGTGAGGAACAACACAATGAATGCAATTACAAATTCTCTAGAAGGGATCAATAGCAGAATAACTGAGGCAAAAGAATGGATAAGTGACTTGGAAGATAAAATAGTAAAAATAACTACTGCAGAGCAGAATAAAGAAAAAAGAATGAAAAGAATAGAGGACAGTCTCAGAGACATCTGGGACAACATTAAATGCACAAACGATTGAATTATAGGGGTCCCAGAAGAAGAAGAGAAAAAGAAAGGGACCGAGAAAATATTTGAAGAGATTATACTTGAAAACTTCCCTGATATGGGAAAGGAAATAGTTAATCAAGTCCAGGAAGCACAGAGAGTCCCATACAGGATAAATCCAAGGAGAAACATGCTAAGACATATATTAATCGAACTATCAAAAATTAAATACAAAGAACAAATATTAAAAGCAGTAAGGGAAAAACAACAAGTAACACATAAGGGAATCCCCATAAGATTAACAGCTGATCTTTCAGCAGAGAATCTGCAAACCAGAAGGGAATGGCAGAACATATTTAAAGTGTCCTTGGTTGTAGTGTCCTACAACAAAGATTACTCTCCCCAGCAAGGATCTCATTCAGATTTGACGGATAAATTAAAACCTTTACAGACAAGCAAAAGCTAAGAGAATTCAGCACCACCAAACCAGCTTTACAACAAATGCTAAAGGAACTTCTCTAGGCAGAAGACACAAGAGAAGGAAAAGACCTACAATAATAAACCCAAAACAATTAAGATAATGGTAATAGAAACATAGATATTGATAATTACCTTAAATGTAAATGGATTAAATGCTTAAACCAAAAGACATAGACTGGCTGAATGGATACAAAAACAAAACCTATATATATGCTGTCTACAAGAGACCCACTTCAGGCTGAGGGACACATGCAGACTGAAAGTGAGGGAATGGAAAAAGATATTCCATGCAAATGGAAATCGAAAGAAAGCTGGAGTAGCAATTCTCATATCAGACAAAAAAGACTTTAAAATAAAGACTATTACAAGGGACAAAGAAGGACACTACATACTGATCAAGGGATCAATCCAAGAAGAAGATATAACAATTGTAAATATTTATGCACCCAACATAGGAGCACATCAATACATAAGGCCAATACTACCAGCCATAAAAGGGGAAATCGACAGTAACACAATCATAGAAGGGGACTTTAACACCTCACTTTCATGAATGAACAAAACATCCAAAATGAAAATAAATAAGGAAACACAAGCTTTAAATGATACATTAAACAAGATAGACCTAATTCATATTTATAGGACATTCCATCCAAAAGCAACAGAATACACATTCTTCTCAAATGATCATGAAACATTCTCCAGGATAGATGATAACTTGTGTCACAAATCAAGCCTTGGTAAATTTAAGAAAATCAAAATCATGTCAAGTATCTTTTCCAACCACAACACTATGAGACTAGATATCAATTACAGGAAAAAATCTGTAAGAAATACAAACACATGGAGGCTAAACAATACACTACTTAATAACCAAGAGATCACTGAAGAAATCAAAGAGGAATTTAAAAAACACCTAAAAACAAATGACAATGAAAACACAATGACCCAAAACCTATGGGATGAAGCAAAAGCAGTTCTAAGAGGGAAGTTTATAGCTACCTTAGAAACTAAGGTAACTATAGTTTCCAAGCCTACTTTAAGAAACAAGAAACATCTCAAATAAACAACCTAACCTTACACCTAAAGCAATTAGAGAAAGAACAAAAAAACACCAAAGTTAGCAGAACAAAAGAAATCATAGAGATCAGATCAAAAATAAATGAAAAAGAAATGAAGGAAATGATAGCAAAGATCAATAAAATTAAAAGCTGGTTCTTTGAAAATATAAAATTGATAAACCACTAGCCAGACTCATCAAGAAAAAAAGGGAGAAGACTCAAATCAATAGAATTAGCAATGAAAAAGGAGAAGTAACAACTGACACTGCAGAAATACAAAGGATTGTGAGAGATTACTAGAAGCAAATATATGCCAATAAACTGGACAACAATAAACTGGAAGAAATGGGCAGATTCTTAGAAATGCACAACTTTCCGAGACTGAACCAGGAAGAAATAGAAAATATGAACAGACCAATCACAAGCACCGAAATTGAAACTGTGATTTAAAATCTTCCAACAGGGCTTCCCTGGTGGCGCAGTGGTTGGGAGTCCGCCTGCCGATGCAGGGGACACAGGTTCGTGCCCTGGTCCGGGAGGATCCCATATGCCACGGAGCGGCTGAGCCCGTGAGCCATGGTTGCTGAGCCGGCGCGTCCGGAGCCTGTGCTCCGCAACGGGAGAGGCCACAGCAGTGAGAGGCCCGCGTACCGAAAAAAAAAAAAAAAAAAAAAAAAAAAAAAAAAAAATCTTCCAACAAACAAAAGCTCAGGACCAGATGGCTTCTCAGGCGAATTCTATCAAACACTTAGAGAGGAGCTACCACCTATCCTCTCAAACTCTTCCAAGATAGAGCAGAGGGAGGAACACTCCCGAACTCATTCTACCAGTCCACCATCACTCTGATACCAAAACCAGGCAAAGATGTCACAAAGAAAGAAAACTACAGGCCAATATCACTGATGAACATAGATGCAAAAATCCTCAACAAAATACTAGCAAACAGAATCCAACAGCACATTAAAAGGATAATAAATCATGATCAAGTGGGGTTTATCCCAGGAAAGCAAGGATTCTTCAATATACGTCAATCAATTAACATGCTACACCACATTAACAAATTGAAGGAGAAAAACCATATGATCATCTCAATAGATGCAGAGAAAGCTTTTGACAAAATTCAACACCCATTTATGATAAATACCCTCCAGAAAGTAGGCATAGTGGGAACTTTCCTCAACATAATAAAGGCCATATATGACAAACACACAGCCAACATTGTCCTCAATGGTGAAAAACAGAAACCTTTTCCACTAAGGTCAGGAACAAGACAAGGTTGCCCACTCGCACCACTGTTTTTCAACATTGTTTTGGAAGTTTTAGCCATAGCAATCAGAGAAGAAAAAGAAATAAAAGGAATCCAAATCGGAAAAGAAGTAGTAAAGCTGTCACTGTTTGCAGATGACATGATACTATACATAGAGAATCCTAAAGATGCTACCAGAAAACTACTACAGCTAATCAATGAATTTGGTAAAGTAGCAGGATACAAAATTAATGCAAAGAAATTTCTGGCATTCCTATACACTAATGATGAAAAAACTGAGAGTGAAATTTAAAAAAACACTCTCATTTACCTTTGCAACAAAAAGAATAAAATATCTAGGAATAAACCTACCTAAGGAGACAAAAGACCTCTATGCAGAAAATTATAAGACACTGATGAAAGAAATTAAAGATGATACAAACAGATGGAGAGATATAACTTGTTCTTGGAATGGAAGTATCAACATGGTGAAAATGACTCTACTTCCCAAAGCAATCTACAGATTCAATGCAATCCCTATCAAATTACCACTGGCATTTTTCACAGAACTAGAACAAAAAATTTCACAATCTGTATGGAAACACAGAAGACCCCAAATAGCCAAAGCAATCTTGAGAAAGAAAAAACGAGCTGGAGGAATCAAGCTCCCTGACTTCAGACTATATTACAAAGCTACAGTCATCAAGACAATATGGTACTGGCACAAAAACAGAAGTATAGATCAGTGGAACAGGATAGAAAACCCAGAGATAAACCCACACACATACGGCCACCTTATCTTTGATAAAGGAGGCAAGAACATACAGTGAAGAAAAGACACTCTCTTCAATAAGTGGTGCTGGGAAAACAGGACAGTTACATGTAAAAAATGAAATTAGAACACTCCCAGCACCATACAAAAAAATAAACTCAAAATGTATTAAAGACCTAAATGTAAGGCCAGACACCATCAAACTCTTAGAGGGAAACATAGGCAGAACACTCTATGGCATAAAATACAGCAAGATCCTTTTTGACCCACCTCCTAGAGAAATGCAAATAAAAACAAAAATAAACAAATGGGGGCTTCCCTGGTGGCGCAGTGGTTGAGAATCCGCCTGCCGATGCAGGGGACACGGGTTCGTGCCCTGGTCCGGGAAGATCCCACATGCCGCGGAGCAGCTAAGCCCGTGAGCCATGGCCGCTGGGCCTGCGCGTCCGGAGCCTGTGCTCTGCAACGGGAGAGGCCACAACAGTGAGAGGCCCGCATACCGCAAAAAAAAAAAATAAAATAAAAATAAAAAAATAAACAAATGGGACATAATGAAACTTAAAAGCTTTTGCACAGCAAAGGAACCATAAACAAGACTAAAAGTAACCCTCAGAATGGGAGAAAATATTTGCAAATGAACCAACTGACAAAGGATTAATCTCCAAAACATACAAGCAACTCATGAAGCTCAATATCAAAAAAACAAAAAACCCAATCCAAAAATGGGCTGAAGACCTAAATACACATTTCTTCAAAAAAGATATACAGATTGCCACCAAACACATGCAAGAATGCTCAACATCATTAATCATTAGAGAAATCATTAGAGAAATGGAAATCAAAACTACAATGAGATATCCTCTCACACTAGTCAGAATGGCCGTCATCAAAAAATCTATAAACAGTAAACGCTGGAGATGGTGTGGAGAAAAGGGAACTCTCTTGCACTGTTTGTGGGAATGTAAATTGATACAGCCACTATGGAGAACAATATGGAGGTTCCTTAAAAAACTAAAAATAGAATTACCATGCGACCCAGCAATTCCACTACTGGGCATATACCCTGTGAAAACCATAATTCAAAAAGAGTCATGTACCACAATGTTCATTGCAACTGTATTTACAATAGCCAGGACATGGAAGCAACTGAAGTGTCCATCAACTTATAAATGGATAAAGAAGATGTGGCACATATATAGAACCGAATATTACTCAGCCATAAAAAGGAACGAAACTGAGTTATTTGTAGTGAGGTGGATGGACCTAGAGACTGTCACACAGAGTGAAGAAAGTCAGAAAGAGAAAAACAAATACCGTCTGCTAACACATATATATGGAATAAAAAAAAAAAAAAAAGAATATGGTCAGAAGAACCTAAGGGCAAGACGGGAATAAAGTTGCAGACCTACTAGAGAATGGACTTGAGGATATGGGGAGGGGGAAGGGTAAGCTGGGACAAAGTGAGAGAGTGTCATGGACATATATACACTACCAAACGTAAAGTAGATAGCTATTGGGAAGCAGCCGCATAGCGTAGGGAGATCAGCTCAGTGTTTTGTGACCACCTAGAGGGGTGGGATAGGGAGGGTGGGAGGAAGGGAGATGCAAGAGGGAAGAGATATGGGGACATATGTATATGTATAACTGATTCACTTTATTGTAAAGCAGAAACTTTCACACCATTGTAAAGCGATTATACTCTAATAAAGATGTTAAAAAAAATAATCAGTGCTCTCGGAATTATCAAATCCAATGATGCCTTCCTAATTTTATTTAATTTGACTTCTTAGTGGTATTTGCACTGGTGCATACAATATCTTTTTACATTATTTTATCCCTTGACTTTCATAGTTTTCCTTTCTTGTCTTTGAGCCATTTCTTCTCTCTTGTATTTGGGGGCATTCATCTTCCATCTTTAAGTACAGATGTTAATCAGGTTTTGCCTTTAGCCCTTAAAACTCTTTATTTAAACATTGCATATTACCTTCTAAGAGCATTTCATTGCCTTTAAACTCCCTATAGTCCAACTTCCTATGTGTCTTGTGTATTATTACCTGATGAACTATCTAAATTACAAACATTTGCTTGAAGCTCTTTGTCATTTAGATTGAGACAACGTTTATTCCAATATGTTGAGCGACGTCAAAAGTTTTTCCTTGATCTGGGTCTCACCTTCCTCTTCTGCCTGACCTGTAGTTTCCCCAGCCTCATACTGAAATACATGTCTCCCAATGGGTCATGCTCTCCCATGCCTGTATGCATTTTAGATGCTTTATGACTAGCTTGCTTTGCCTATTCATACTCACAATATTTCAAAGTATCTAAACTTCCTATTCTAAATGAAATATTTTCTAAAATATCCTCCTATCACTGCTCTCTTCCCATTTAAGAGAAAGCAGTGGGCTTTTCCTCTGCAATTTACATCACTGAGGGCATATCTCTATTCAAGGGCTTACTTTTCTGAATGATACTGGTTTTGTTATTGTCGTTGCCTTATCTTCTACACCAGACTCAAATTCTTGAGGGGAGAGAGTCTGTCTTCGAGTTTCAGGAGCAAGTACCTAGAAGATGCTCTGGCCTATAGAAGCTGCTTGATAAATACGTATTGCAAGACCAAACTATGGTATGAGTAAATTTCAATTTCTGACTAAATATGTAGTACAATTCTGCTCTTCATTTTCCATCAAGAAAAGCTTTGTTTTTTTGTTTTTTGTTTTTTGTTTTTTTTTTGCCACATTGCACCATACGTGGGATCTTAGTTCCCCGACAAGGCATCAAACCTGAGCTCATTGCAGTGGAAGCATGGAATCATAACCATTGAACTGCCAGGCAATTAGCAAATAGCCTTTTTTTATACCTGAAAATTAGTGAAATATTTCTACTTTACAATATTTCTAAGTATGCTATTACTATAGAACACAGACATAAGCAGGGGCAAAGTCTATATGTGCTGGTTTTAAATAGAACACTTTGTATTCATAAAATGTGCCACATTGGCAATTCTAGGAATAGGAGTCTATTCTTGTCAGATTCATTTTACACTGAAAAATGGTTACTGAGAAACTGAAGAACATTTCCCCCTCTTTTTTCTTTAAGAATCTGTAGCCATTTACTTGAGGAGAGTAATTTCCGGAGGTTTCAAATTGGAGCTGGTTGCCCATTCCACCAAGATTTGACCCATACTTCTTTTATAGTCCTAAGTCCAAACTCTGAACTACCTGAGGAGGGATACATCCTCTTAGTATGCAATCAGTTACATTTCCATTCACATTCAGGTAAAGAATATAATAATTACTTTTGCAATATACTCTTTGTCTCAGAACTAAAGAAGGTGGTAATTTTTGTGGTCCCTAGAAGATACCTGAAGGAGTATGTACATTAGTGATGGTTTAAACCAGATCCTTCTGAATGCAGAGAAAGTTAAGAACTTAAAGAGACAATAACTTTTGAACCTGAAAATGTACTGCTGAGCAAAGCAGAACAGGATCCCTGAGACTCTCCCTGCATTTATTGGGAACATTAAGAATTATTAAATTCTGTGCCCTTTAAACTCATATAACCTCCTAATTTAGCTGTTAATAATAATACTGTTAAATATCTGTATAAGATTAATTTTAAAAAATTCTTTACTTTCAGTTTTGTGAAGCTTGAAGTGACAAGCCTAGGTGTCTCGGGTACTAGAGTAATAATCAGTTTTGAAATCAAGAATGAGAGGGATGCCAAGAGTAGAAGAACCCCAAGCAAATCCTTTCCATAGATGTCTGTGTAATTTAGGGCCTTTGGAATCATTCTAAAGCCTCTCTCTACCTGGGCAGAATGTTCCAACCCCTGGACTTCAGCTCTGACATAGGAAAGATTACATGTTCACCCTAAAAGCAATTACAGAGCTCTAGTTGCGGTTCAGTTGGAGTAAAGGTAAAATGTTACTTGCCTTATTGCAAACTTAATGATTACAATAACTAAGATTATTTAATCTAAATATATATTTAGCTATATTAGATTATATGTACATATTTATATTTTATATCCCTTTACATTCAGTGCTAAATTGTAAAATTAAATACTCATATGAAGTTCATAATAGGATGATTTATGCAGTCAGACAAACTTTAGTTTGTATTACAGATAGACCAATTACTTAATACTGCTTAGCAATGTCACATTACTAATTATAAAAATATAAGTATAACTGAATTTTAAAAAATAAATATGAATAGAACATTATAGCTTTTCTAGTCTGTAGTAAGAAACAGATAGATTTGACTCCCCTTACAGCATTATAATTATATAATTATTAAAAGTACTTTATTGAAAAATATTTATTACACTGATTTAGTTTTTCTTTATTAACTTAAGCAGTTTAAGTATCCTGAAAACTTATTAAATCCATTCTATACTTTTCTAATGTTACCACTATATGCTAATATTACCCTACACTTAAGTAAATTGCTCACCTATGTGGCTCTAAAACATATCAAAGTTATTTAAGGTAAGAAGAATATTCTTTCATCAATTCCTGTCTTCTTTGCTTATTGAAATCAAGTGAAATGAATTCCACATGCCTCTTTCTCTGTGGACATTTAGTAGTGTAGTATTAACTTTCAAGCTCTTATCTTCCATATACATTAAAAAAAGCTAAAATTTTTTTTCACCTTTCTGAAAAGCACTTAGTGTTTCCTCCCCTGCTGGTTTTGTATGATTAATTTTACTGAAACAAAAATCAGCGATTCTGCAGGCTAAATTAGCAAAAATATTTTGTGTATATAATCAGGAGAAAAAAACCCAAACTCTATCTTTCTATGATATGAAAAATAAAGTATTTTAATTTTAATAGGTGCATTGATGCCGAGGGTAGGAGATGGAGTAGGGAAATTTACAGTCCACAGTGCTTTTCAATGTACATGAACAGGAAGTAATAAAGCTAATTTATCTCCAAAATAGCAAATTGCTTCTTAGCAAATGGTCTTCAAGGGTGCAAAAAAAATCCAGCAACATTAAAGAATCTTTGACATGGTAAATAATTAAGAGATTGGTCAAGGACCTGATATAAAGTTTCTACCTTTTAATCTATGAATTACTAAAACCCAGGAGTATACTTCTGGATATGGGAATTTACTACTGTGTTATATCACTGAAGCAAAGTGCCAACTCTAACACACAGTATTAATAGCTAAGTGTTAACAGCAGATCTAACTTGTAACTAAGAAATAAGAAGATTTCAACTTGAGAAAAATTCATGATCTCTACCATGCGTGACCATATACGTTAATTGTGTGAAAGGACGAGTGAGGCGTGGTGGTGTTGATTGTGTGTGTGCGTGTGTATGTAAAGACAGCTAGAGGAATTATTTGAGTCACTGATGAAACCATAACAAGAAAATTAATCCAAACCATGTTCACGTGGTTAAAACAAATCAAACAATAGAGAAAAAGAAGGTATACAGTGCAAAGTCTTCCCCACACTTCTGCCACCTTGGTGTCCTGTTACTCTTTCCCCAGGAGTAATCTGTTAACAGTTTTCTTAAGTTTCTCCCCAGCAATATTCTAGACATATTATATATGCATCCAAAAAAACACAAACAATGTTTTGAAACTTGTCTTCAATATAGCCAAATATTTTGGCGATTATTATTTTTACCAGTATAAAACCATCTAATTTATTTTTAATTATTCGAGTGTAATATAATTTATAATTAATCTATTGATGGACATTTAAAATTCTTGTGTTTTACAGTTTTAAATGGAAGGTATGAATTATAATCACATCTTCCCAATCTTCCATAGTGTAGAGGTGTATATATCATCAACCATTTCAACTAAAGCCCATTTGAAAATGTCTATTGAAATTTTATTATCTAATAATAATAATCTAAATATTCAAGATAGAGATTTTACATCAAATATTACCATTTTCAAATTTAATCAAAATCAGTCACCCGTTTAACCTTTACGTGTCCGGAAAAATATATACAAATTGCCAAGAAATGGATTGGGAAATTCATTCTATATTTTCATAGTACCTAATTGAATAATTGTGTCAACAAAATATTTGCATAAACTTAATGTTATTGTGATTATTTCTTAAAAATTATAAGTAAATAAAAGATTGTTAATGGATTTTTTTACAATTTGAGAGAGTAATTTTTAGTAATTAAATACTTTCAGTTTTTAATGACATAGGGAATCGACAGTATAAGACATAGATGATATTATGAGAGATCCTCAAAACTCCTCATTTTAAATGTGAATACGTACAAGACACAACATGGGTAATGAAAGACATGGTGTTAGAAATAAGATTTCTTGACTCTCAGGTGACGATTCAGTCCATTGAGTTGTCTGGCAAAAGTAATACTGATGAATAAAATACTGTGTTTGAAAATACATGTTCTCTAATAAGATGAAAGACCTATCTTGTACTTGTTAATCTCTCTATAACAATTCGCTTCATAAAATCACATACTTTAAAAATTTTATGTAAGATAGATGTCACATTTAATTCAAAAATAAACTTATTCTTTAAGCAAAGATTAAATAAAGTATATATCAACTTTTTTTAAGAAGTAGACATTTAAAAAGTTTTTAAATTCTCTACTTCTTGACTTCATTTTGTGGGCAAAAACCTGAGGTTCAGACAGATAAAATGCTTGGCTAAAGGTATATGTTAATAAGGAAAGAGAGTAAATATTCTGAATTCTTGAATACCCTTCTCAATATAATCTACAGTCAACTTATATTTTTCTATTTTTCCTCTTATAATACATTTACCATTTTATTTTGTTATTTTGTGAGGTTTATCCGGCTTTAGTTTTTAATTTTTAATGAGTACACATCTTATGGATTTATATCAATATAAAATGAGAAAAACATTTTATCTATACATTATATTTGTATTTTTCTGTAAACTACTATGTACCCCATAATCAGAATCATAATACATACTTTTGGAATATATATATTTATGTGTGTATGTGTGTTTATGTGTCATAAAAATATACATGAATAACTTGAAAGATTATCTCAACAATCTGGACAAAATATTGTTTGACTCATCAGATTTAATGTTTATTTATAGCTACTCTGGAAGATTTATTTGTTTATAATGTAATCTGGGCATGCTCATTTGATGTTCTGTCATCTTGAAAATAAATGTATTATAAATCCTTCATACCTCTTTAACATTTTTAAAAATTTTATCACAGTCTCTATTATTAATGTAATATGTAATTAATATAATATAAATTATTAATATAAAGAAATACCTATATATTATTAAATCTGTATTTTATTAATTTTATTTGAATTTTATTTGATTTATATTTTTATACAGCAGGTTCTTATTAGTTAGCCATTTTATACATATTAGTGTGTACATGTCAATCACAATCTCCCAATTCATCACACCACCACCCCCCTCACCACTTTCCCCACTTGGTGTCCATATGTTTGTTCTCTACATCTGTGTCTCAATTTCTGCCCTGCAAACTGGTTCATCTGTACCATTTTTCTAGGTTCCACATATATGCATTAAAATATGATATTTGTTTTTCTCTTTCTGACTTACTTCACTCTGTATGACAGTCTCTAGATCCATCCACATCTCTACAAATGACCCAATTTCATTCCTTTTTATGGCTGAGTAATATTCCATTTATATATGTACCACATCTTCTTTATCCATTCATCTGTTGATGGGCATTTACATTGTTTCCATGTACTGGCTATTGTAAATAGTGCTGCATTGAACATTGGGGTGCATGTGTCTTTTTGAATTATGGTTTTCTCTGGGTATATGCCCAGTAGTGGAATTGCTGGGTCATGTGGTAATTCTATTTTAAAATGATCATATCTGCCATAATTTTAGCCAAGTTTAACATAATTTTATGTGTGGACAGTGGTTAAAGAGAAAAGTCTGAGCCAACACTGAGAGTGGCAGGGTTCAGATAACCCTTTTAAAATTATTTCAGATATTTATTAAATGACTAAAACCTTTTCAATTATTTTGATTTCTCTTTTCATGAACTTAAAATTTTAATTTTTGTAATTTTATGTATTAACAATAAGAAATGTCTATTTCTGAACAGGATGTGTGATCAAACAAGTTGTCCAGGGAAATCACAAATCTTCATATTCTCATTGACTTAACTCAGTAATCAATAAAATTAAAACTGTTTAGGGGCCAGGATGCTGCAGGTTTTACAGAGCATAAGGATGCTAAATTGACTTCACCCTCATTTTATCTGCAATTGTTGATCAACTTACTGAGTTAGACACTCCTAACTTGTATCATTTTTCTCTCTTAGACATTTTTTTAACTTCTCCAACAACAATGTTAAGGATCTTTTTTAAAATAAAAATATCATCCTAGCCAAAAAAATTCACCTATATTTAATTTCTCATTTTCTTGCCTACTTCTTATACAGCTGGTTAATGACTTGATGCACACCTACTCCCTTTCTCTGTACCCTTGTGTGTGCAAACAAAATAAAATTAAAAATAAATTTAGGCTTTTTTTCCCTTTATCTTAATATATGAACCTAGGTACTGGCAAGAAATGAAAATCTGCATTTTAAAACCTTGTTCTGTTAAGATTCAGACATCCAAAATGCTCAATATTTAATCTGCCAAGCACAATTTTAAGGATAAATAAATATAAGCTGGCTACATTAGTTTGAAGCACTGCAAATGTCTACTTCTTCCAACCTTTTTCAGTAATAATTGTCTGATATCCACCACTTAGCCCTAATATGTTACATAAAGATAGAGCTAAAACCACTATGCAGAGAGGCTGTTACAGTCTAGTCAATCAACAGCAATGTGATAAGAAATTTAAGAATCAAAACTAAAAAGCACACATTAACTATCAGTGTAATTTGCATAAAACCAGCCCTACATGGTCTAGTCTCATCACAGTATCACATTCAAAGAAATATATGTCATGCAGGTAGAAAAGAAAGAATTAGAATTCATTTGACTCTTAGATAGAGCACTCTAGGAAACCATCTAAGGGTGAGTATTTGCATACTGCTAAAGGTCCTAAAAAAATTTGTTCTTCATCTCCCTAACATCCCTCTAAATGATTCTCACACACCCTGCCACAGCTCCTCTACAAACTCTCCCCTCCTCCAACAACTTAAAAAGCTTTTGCAAAACTTAGCCCAGGAGGCTTTCCAATCTTCACCACAAAGGAATTTAACTGTTCAGGGAACTATTTGTTTAAAGAACCAAAGAATTTTACATATAAGTGACAGTTGAAGATGAGACTCCATAAAGTCCACAAATTATCTTGAATTATGAAAAGAGAACTTTGTCCAAAATAGAGAGATATATGGTGCCTGTGCTTGGTCTGCAGACCAATCAGTGATGTTCAGAGCAAAAAGCAGGTTTAAGTGCAGCATGGTAACACTGACATATGTTTTGGCTTAGCCCCAAGGAGACAATAACTGGGTCTTTACTGGAGGTCTGCCTGGATTTAAGTTCTACTTCTGCCGTTTAGTAGCTATGTAACATACAGGAAGTTGTTTATCCTATCTGTGTCTCCCTTTTCCTAAAGAAAGGGAATAATAAACACCTATCACTAAGGGTTGTTGTGAGGATGAAATAAACAAATTTGACAAGTGCAGCTAGTGTAGGTGATACACTCAGGACAAGACATGGTATTGGTAAGAACCTATTATCAACTTGTAGAGAGGAATTGAAAAAATTAGTCAAATAAAAATGCTTTATTACTAGAGGCATCATAAGGATCTCATCATTGACAAAGCTGTGCCTTGGGGACCATAATGAAGTGAAACACAGGAAGAGGAAACTGTTTCTCATCACTTCAGGGTAGTGACTCATAGGGTCACAATAGAAAGAGACCATTATTACAAACAGCAAAAGCTGCTTGATGATTTCAGAACTGGTGGTACAGGAGGCACATGCCACAGTTTAGAAGAAGAGGTATTCATGGCCATTGAAGAGAGCTTGAGTGATACCTCAGTGGGGTCCTGTTGGGATCTGGAGAGGTTTGGGTTGTTTTTTTTAAGCCAGTGATGTAGTGCTTTATTAGATATTTTATTTTATTGTTCTGAAAACTGTTATAGGTGAGATATTTTTAAGTAGTTGCCTAATATATTGAAGTTTGATTAATGACTACAATCAGCTCCTTGGATATTCTGAACTTATTGAGGTACAAAATGGAAATTTTCATTTATTCATTCATTTATTTATTCTAATTACAGCCTTCACCTAAGCTATCTCTCTGACATGTTCTTTGACATATTGGGATTCCTGAATATTTTTAAGTATAAAAAATCTGGTCAAGTTGTAAAGTTCAATTTCATTTCCAATGTAATGGTCATCTTATTCTAATCTCCAAGTCCAGCTAAGCCTTGGCCTGAGACCATAGGACTGGGAGAGAGTCTTCTCTCTTACCCTCCTCTGCCATTCCCTTAAATGTTTAGATTCTCTGGGAGGATGTAGGAAAGAGGTAGAAGGAAAAATGATAACTGCTTTTCCACTGATGGGTGCTAATATAGCCCTCTCTAGCTGTTGATGTCTTCCAAGAGGCAAGCACAGGATTCCTGGATGTCTTATGGGATCCACGTGAGCTTTCTTCAGATGGGATTATGGGGGCTTCTTCAATGACTGGTTCCCTGATGTGGGAAGTCAGCTTTGCTTTGACTACTTCTAACTTTTCTCTTTTCACCTCCAACCCTTGGAAGTTCATTACATAGAGTCTTGCTGGTTGATTACTCATCCAAATACAGTCTTTTGGGATCGTGGCCTGCACAGTGGCACAAATGTAGCTCCCTTCTACGTGTCACCTAATGGTAGAAGCATAGACTGCCTCGTTATAGACCCTTCTCTCTGCTCAGTCACTTCTTTCTATTTCTCTAAAAATTCTAATTAAATAAATTTACAGAGATAGTAAGTAAATTGGTTGCAAAATTAGAGATTCAACAAGGAGTAAGAGATGCTATCTTCCCTTCTTGCAGGCATGACTAAAAATTATAAATGATTCTTTTAGTGAGACCATCCTTACTTTATTTGAATATTCTTTTCCCATAAATCCTGCAACTCTGTTGACTCCTCTCCTAGCTAATTCCATTGATATATTAATGTTTTACTATATAAACTGGGGAGAAGGATGTTAAGATGATAGAGCAGTAATAGAGCCATTTAAGCCACTTCTTATTAGATCCTAGGGAAGTATCTGCCCTCAAAGAGCAAATTCCTTGAACAATGGATGCTTTTTCAGAATTTAGAGGAACGTTACTAAAATTTTCAACCTTGGGACTCTAGCCCAAATAGAGACAATAGGAGAAATCTCATTCAACATGCTAATAAAATATCATTGTTTTTAAATTATTTACTTAAGTTCCCAAAGCTAAGCAACAATCCAAAGGCCTTCATAATTTCAATCTCTTGTGCTATGTTCTTTAACTACTGTTTTCTATGATTCTGTGGTCAAAAAATAAAAGGTGATTACCACTTGGGCCATTTACATTCCTAATATTAATAGACTGTGTTCTTTTCATTACTAGGCATGCACTTTTCCTGCATAGTCCTAATATATTTATATTTATAATTTAATCTAATAGTATTTAGTAAGGTAAATTTCAGGAGAAGTTAATGGTTTTAAGACGTTGACTTTTTGTTTGTTTTAGTGTTCAATTTGTACTTGCGAATATGTGCTGAGTCTATCAGATTTTCCCAATACTGCTGTCACAAGCAAGAGGTACTATCTCAATTATCTTAACAGTAAACTGTCTACAAATTAAATGGTCACAGCTTTTACTTATTTGAACTTTTGTAAATAGCTCTGATTCTAAAGTTTAAGGGTCACTCATTATTCAGATGCAGTTCCATTTCATTGACAAAGCAGAAAAAAGAAACAAAAGTAATTGATACCTATGTATTTTAACTTTTCTCTATGCCCTTTGTTATCTCTCTAAATATTTCCTTACCCATAAGAATTACTTAATTGCTATAGATGTGTTCTCTTTCTCTCTCTTGCTCTCTCTCTTTCTGTTTCCACACATATGTGTGTTTATACACACACACACACACACACATATATATATATATATATATATATATATATATATATATATATATATATGAAATATTTAGATCTTCCATTTCTGGGCCCATGGCAATGTGTGTAGGTAGATATAATTCAAATTCTTATGAAGATTTCCATTTCCATTTTGGTTAAATTAGTAACATTTATTGATATATTTGATACATGGTTCATTGTGGACAATATGGAGACCAGTTTATCATATCACAAACCATTGATGCTGATTGAATCATGCACCAATATCTGAAGAATAACAGTTGTTTTACTTTAAAATAGTGGCATAATTTTCCAAGTACCAGAAATAGTGATATTATGTTTTCATTAAATATAACCTTAATCACTGGCAAGAGTTGGTATGTACCCACCTTCTTCTTGCCCCTCCAGTTAATTCTGAGGAATGTGTTCTTTCCAAAATTCCCCAGTAAGATTATGCTCAGGTACACACAGTGGTAACTCACTTAATAACACGTTCTTCCCCCATATCTATTGACCACCTTCCCTTACTGTGCTACATCTACTTTCTCCTATTGGAAACATGTAATCACCTCCCAAATAAACTACATAAACCACTTGAACTGAAATTTTCTCTAAGTCTTCTTTTGGAAGAAGCCAAACTAAAATATTGTTACTAAAGAGTTAACTTATAAGAACAGGAATATAAGCCCTAATTTTTTTTAGAAATCAGTAAAACCAATAATTTAATATATTTAAAATACAAAAATGCATAAGGGCATTATAAAATATTAAGAAAAATATACATTTATGAAAACATAAAAGTTAAACACACATTATTATTCTAATATGTTAGTAAAATTAATAAAGAATTCTTAAAAAAGCTAAACTGTGAAATTAAAAAATAATTATTAAAATTAAAAATCAAATAATAATAGTTAATATTTTAAAAAGTTTTAAAAAGCACTCTCAAGAAAATAAACTCGAGTTTTCAAGACGGTGTAGGAGTAGGAGGACATAGAGTTAATCTCTCCACAGATGCATCAAGAATACATCTACAGGGCTTCCCTGGTGGTGCAGTGGTTGAGAGTCCTCCTGCCAATGCAGGGGGCGTGGGTTCGTGCCCCGGGATGGGAGGATCACACGTGCTGCGGAGCAGCTGGGCCCGTGGGTCATGGCCACTGGGCCTGCACGTCTGGAGCCTGTGCCCTGCAACGGGAGGGGCCACAGTGGTGGGAGGCCCACATACTGCAAAAAAAAAAAAAAAGAATACATCTACAGATGGAACAGTTCTCGCAGAACACCAGCTGAACACTAGAAGAACTTGGACACTGGAAAGGACAATAAAGATACCCACATAACTGGGTAAGATGGAAGAAAACAGTAGAAAGATGAGGAGAGGAAGTAGGATGGGACCTGTACCCCTGGGGTGTAGCTGAAGCAGAGGAGAGGTTCCAGCATCCAGGGAAACCTCCTCACTGATGGGGAAATCAGTTGGGATAGAGGGGAAGCATCTGAGGCTGTCAGAGGAGAGTGAAATGGCCAGTCCATGGCCCACAGGACAGGGTGAGAACTACACAGATGGTCCATGCAGTAGCCCTCATGAACCAGACTGGGACGTGTGTCCTCTGGTGCACACAGGGCCAAGAGCTAGAATGTGGGAATTGGAGAGCAAAGCCAGGGAGAGGACTGCTGTTGGCTGTGAGGAGCCAGCCTGAGGGGACAGGAGGGAGGAAATCAACAAATGGGAATGCCTGTGGAGGAAACCCAGACTGCCATGGAAGCGAGGCACCACTGTGGAGTGATGCACAGAGGGTGGAACCACCACTGCATTGTCTCTCTCCCCATGCACCAGCCCCTGACCCCTAGGCACTAGAAAAGCCCCTGGCAGGGCTGGCCCTCACAGGCCTGCCACTGAGCACTAGAAAAGGCTACCACTAGGGCCGGATCTCTCATTCCCATGGCCATTGGCTTCACCACACACCTGTCACCACCGGGGCTCAAGCAACCCAGGCAGCCATGCCACCTCAGTCTCCTGTCCTCACTGGGGCAGACCTGAGTGATCCATGGCAACCTTGGAAGCAGACACCTGTGGTTGGCCCACATGCAGAGGTGAGGCTCAAACCACAGCTGAGTCCCAGGGGCAGGGTGACTATGGAAGAGGAATGAAAATCTTTCCTTGCAGCTGCACATGTCACAGATTAAATCCCAGCAATTGGCTTGGTAGACCCTGTGTCTATGGAATATATGACCGAACAAAGAGTGTTCCCACAAAAGAACCAGTCTACATCTAGCACCTATGGACTTTGTGAGCAAGCACACATGAGACTTGGGCCAGATCATTGTCTGAGCTGCCCCCACAGTGCCCACAGTGGGTATAGAGACCAACCTAGTGGCTCTGGGGGGCCTCCTGGGGAGGTGGAGGTGGGATGTGTCTCATGGTGGGGTCAAGGACACTGACAGCTGGGACCCCAGGAAAATATTATTATTACTATTATTTTGACTGCCTTTTGATCTGTTCTGTTGTTGGTTTTGCTTGTTTTT
This sequence comes from Kogia breviceps, assembly GCF_026419965.1. NCBI lineage: Eukaryota > Metazoa > Chordata > Mammalia > Artiodactyla > Physeteridae > Kogia > Kogia breviceps. The sequence continues at coordinate 43,873,854 of NC_081316.1, forward strand.
AATTATTTTTTTATTTTTATTTAGTTTTGGGGAAGTTTTGGGGTTTTTTTCCTTTCTTCTTTTTTCTTTTTCCCTTTAAAATGTTTTAATATTTTTAAATTTTTTATATCCTATTTTTACTTTGCTTTTACACTGTTCTGTATTTTTTCCTATTCTTTGTTTTATTTGGTTTTTACTTTTTTTTCTCTTTGTTCTGTTTTGTGTTTATCTTTTTTAAAATAATTTTTGTGTGCTTGTTTTGATTTCTTTCCTTTATTCTTCAGTTTGCATTCTGCTTTGGATTTGTTTTTTTATTTTGTGTTTTTCTTAGTTTTGTTTTTAATTGTTTGATTTCATTTTGGGGTTCATTTGCCTGGTTTTTCTCTTGTTTTTTGTTTTCTTTTTTTTGTTTTTGTTTCTGTTGTGTGTGTGTGTCTGTTTTTGTTTGTTTTGTTTTGCTTTTACAATTTGTGTGGAGTTTTGTTTGTCTTTCTGTTGTTGTTGTTGGTGGTGGTGGTGTTTGTTTGATTGTGTTTACTATTTGTCCTGAGTTATGCCTCTCTGTTTATTTTCATTTGTTTTCTTCTCCCCACAACTTTTCATCCCCTTTATTGCTGTGACATGTGGCTCACAAGGCCTTGGTCTCCAGCCGGGGGTCAGGCCTGAGACTCAGGTGGGAGTGCTGAGTCCAGGACGATGGACCACCAGAGAATTCCTGGCTCCAGGGAATATTAATAGGCCATAGCTCTCCAGGAGGTCTGTCTTGAATCTAAGACCTGGCTCCATGCAACTGTCTACGGGTTCCAGTGCTGGATGCCTCAGGCCAAGCAACAAGCAAAACAAGACTATATACCCACCCATCAGCAGACAGGCTTCCTTCCTAAATTTGGAAAAAGCTCAAAGACACCCCAAAACACACCACCTGATATGGCCCTGTCCATCAGAGGGACAAGATCCAGCTCCACTCACCAGAACGCAGGCACCAGTCTCTCCCACCAGAAAGCCTACACAAGGCACTGGGCCAACCTCAAGCACTGGGGGAAGACAGCAGAAGCAAGAAGAACTATGACCCTGCAGCCTGCAGAAAGGAGACCTCAAAAACAGTACATTAGACAAAATGAGAAGACAGAGAAATATGCAGCAGATGAAGGAGCAAGGTAAAAACCCACAAGACCAAATAAATGAAGAGGAAATAGTCAATCTACCTGAAAAAGAATTCAGAGTAATGATAGTAAAGATGATCCCAAATCTTGGAAATAGAAAAGAGGCATGGATCGAGAAAATACAAGAAATATTTAACAAGGATCTAGAATAAGTAAAGAACAAACAAATAGTGATGAACAACACAATAACTGAATTTAAAAATACACTCGAAGGAATCAATAGCAAAATAACTGAGGCAGAAGAAAGGATAAGTGACCTGGAAGATAGAATGGTAGAAATAACAGCTGCAGAGCAGACTAAAGAAAAAAGAATGAAAAGAAATGAGGACAGTCTCAGAGACTTCTGGGACAACATTAAATGCACATACATTTGAATTATAGGGGACCCAGAAGAAGAAGAGAAAGAGAAAGTGTTGAGAAAATATTTGAAGAGATTATAGTCGAAAATTTCCCTAACATGAGAAAGGAAATAGTCAATCAAGTCCATGAAGCACAGAGAGTCCCATACAGGATAAACCCAAGGAGAAACACAACAAGACACATATTAATCAAACTAACAAAAATTAAACACAAAGAAAATAAATTAAAAGCAGCAAGGGAAAAGCAGCAAATAAAATACAAGGGAATCCCCATAAGGTTATCACTTGATTTTTCAGCAGAAACTCTGCAGGCCAGAAGGGACTGGCAGGATATATTTAAAGTTATGAAAGGAAAAATCCTACAACCAAGATTACTCTACCCAGCACGGATCTCATTCAGCTTTGATGGAGAAATCAAAAGCTTTACAGACAAGCAAAAGCTAAGAGAATTCAGTACCACCAAACCAGCTATACAACAAATGTTAAAGGAATTTCTCTAGGCACAAAACAAAAGAGAAGAAAAAGACCTAAAAAAAAAAAAAAAAAAAAAAAAACAAATTAAGAAAATGGTAATAAGAAATTAAAGATGATACAAACAGATGGAGAGATATATCATGTTCTTGGTTTGGAAGAATAAACTTTGTGAAAATGACTCTACTACCCAAAGCAATCTACAGATTCAATGCAATCCCTATCAAATTACCAATGGAAAGTTTCACAGAACTAGAACAAAAAATTTCACAATTTGTATGGAAAGACAAAAGATCCTGAATAGCCAAAGCGATCTTGAGAAAGAAAAACAGAGGTGGAGTAATCAGGCTCCTTGACTACAGAATATACTGCAAAGCTACAGTAATCAAGACAGTTTGGTACTGGCACAAAAACAGAAATATAGATCAATGGAACAGAGATAAACAGTCAGGGAATCAGGCTCCCTGACTTCAGAATATACTACAAAGCTACATTAAACAAGGCGGTATGGTACTGGCACAAAACAGAAATATACAACAGTGGAACAAAGCACAGAAATAAACCCATGTACTATGTTCACCTAATCTATAACAAAAGAAGCAAGAAGATACAATGGAGAAAAGACAGCCTCTTCAATAATCGGTGCTGGGAAAACTGAACAGCTACATGTAAAAGAATGAAATTAGAACCCTCCCTAACAGCATATGCAAAAATAAACCCAAAATGGATTAAAGACCTAAGGCCAGACACTATATAACTCTCAGAGGAAAACATAGGCAGAAAACTCTTTGACATAAATCACAGCAAGATCTTTTTTGTCCCACCTCCTAGAGTAGTGAAAATAAAAACAAAAATAAACAAATGGGACCTAATGAAACTTAAAAGCTTTTGAATAGCAAAGGAAACCATAAACAAGACCAGGAGACAACCATCAGAATGGGAGAAAATATTTGCAAATGAATGAACTGACAAGGGATTAATCTCCAAAATATACAAACAGCTCATGTAGCTCAATATAAAAAAAAAAAATCAACCCAATCAAAAAATGGGCAGAAGATCTAAATAGACATTTCTCCTAAGAAGACAAACAGATGGCCAGGATGCACATGAAAAGATGCTCGACATCACTAATTATTAGAGAAATTCAAATAAAAACTAAATGAGGAATCACTTCACACTGGTCAGAATGGCCATTGTCAAAACATGTACAAATAGGAAATGCTGGAAAGGGTGAGGAGAAATGAGAACCCTCTTGCACTGTTGGTGGAAACATAAATTGATAAAACCACTATGGAGAAGAGTATGGAGGTTCCTTAGAAACTAAAAATAGAATTACCATTTGATTCAGCAATCCCACTCCTGGGTATATATCCAGAGAAAACCATAATTCAAAAAGACACATGCATCCGAATGATTACTGCAGTGATATTTACAATAGCCAGGACATGGAAGCAATCTAAATGTCCATCAACAGAGGAATGGATAAAGAAGATGTGGTACATATATACAATGGAATATTACTCAGCCATAAAAAGGAATGAAATTGGGTCATTTGTAGAGATGTGGATGGGCCTAGAGTCTGTCATACAGAGTGGAGTAATTCAGAAGGAGAGAAATAAATATTGTATATTAATGCATATATGTGGAATCTAGAAAAATGGTATAGATGATATTATTGGCAAAGCAGAAATAGAGACACAGACATAGAGTAGAAATGTATCGACCTCAGGGGGAAAGTGGGGTATTAGGATGAATTGGGAGATGTGGATTGATATATATACACTATTGATACTATGTATAAAATAGATAACTAATCAGAACCTACTGTATAGCACAGGGAACTCTATTCAATGCTCTGAGGTGACTTAAATGGGAAGGAAATTCAAAACAGAGGTGATATACGTACACGTATAGCTGATTCACTTTATTTTACTGTAGAAACTAACACAACATTGTAAAGCAACTATACTCCCAATAAGAATTTTTAAAATAAAATTAAAAAAATAAAAAACTCTATCAGTGGTGTCATCTTCCAGTTATGAGTGTATATTCGTGCAGTAAAGTTACCATTGGTCTAAGCCCTCTTTCTGATTTTTTTTTTTTTTTTTTTTTTCGGTACGCGGGCCTCTCACTGTTGTGGCCTCTCCCATTGCAGAGCACAGGCTCCGGACGCACAGGCTCAGTAGCCATGGCTCACGGGCCCAGTCGCTCCGCAGCATGTGGGATCGTCCCAGACCAGGACACGAATCCGTGTCCCCTGCATCAGCAGGCGGATTCTCAACCACTGCGTCACCAGGGAAGCCCCATATTTTTTTATGAATCTATTTTCAATCAATCACAGCTCTTCGTTGGTAACTTTGAGGTGCTCTTTTTAAATAATTTTCATTTTTAGTAGGAACTGTGATTTTATGTTGTTGTGATTATTTTTTTTAGTGTAGTGTTGTTTTTCTCAATTTAAGAAACATTTTTTTCCATTTTATAATCTTAATTAAATTTGGTACCACCAAGGTTGTATTCTACTTCTCAAGAAATCTTTATCTAGACTAAGAATTATTCTTGCAATGGAAGCTGCATCAGTCAAGTTTTCGTCAGGAAAACAAAAGCTAGGTAGTGCAAATTGGCAATGTTCAAAATAGGGAAATGCAAGCATTCTTAAATGTTGGAAGGGCTGGGCAAGTAAGGCCAGGGAAATAACTGCTAGATTCTGGTGATTCAAGGGAGGTGTGCCGAATCTCAGCAATCTCAAGAAAAGTGAGCACCACCAATTTTTGCTCTTGCAACATGGAGGCGGAGGCTTTATGGAGCCGGTCTTCTATCAATAAATCTGCCTACAGCTGACTGACCTCTTTTGTCTTTAAAATTTTGCACAAGTGCTTTTCTTTGGCAGATTCTGCTCTGGAACTACATGGGGAAAAGGGATTCTAATAAATCTCCTTCCACTGTTATTCTTTGCAATGCTAAGGAGGCTGTGAAACAATGTATAATGATGCTGAGTTGACCACAGATAATATAGGATAGAAACAGTGCTTTATTGATCATCATTTTATTCATCCTCTTCAACTTGTGGAATTATTGACGCTTTCTAAATAAATGTACATTTTCTCAACTTGAAATTTTAAGACAGTGTGGTACTTCCTATGTGTCTCTTAAGAGATGAAGGTTTCAGGTTTTAGATTATATATTTTACCCTAACACAAAAATTGATTCTTGTATTAGAACATATCATGACATACTGAAAATTTTAAAGACTAAACCCAGAAAACCAGCAGTGTGACTGTTAGGAGTGATTACTTTAGTCTGGAAGTGTGAGGGAAGATTTTTTGCGGGAGGTGACATTTGCACTAAACTTCAAAGACAGACAGGATTTGCAGACAGAGATGGAAAGAAGAGGCATTTCAGCTGCATCAACTGAATGAACAAGGCAAAGTCCTATACATATTCTTAATAGTGCTGCTAAAATAGTCTCCCAAAGGAGACTATTAGTATCATTCTAATCATATCATTCTGTGATGTTAAAAACGTTCAATAGCTTCTCATGTCCCCAAAATTTCATTATAAACTCCTCACCAGGTCTGAGACACTGCACAATGTAGACCCAACCAACCTTTCCATTGTCAGTTCTCATTAATCTCCTACCCCAAAATTATGTTTTTGCCAGGCCAAATCAATCCCAATACACAGAATAAGCCTCAGTCTTGCTCTACGCCCTGGCCTTTCTTATGGGACTCTGATTGCAACTGCTACACCTCTTCCTGCTACTCTACATTACACATAGCGTACCCTTGTGTTTCCTTCTCAGTCTACTTCAAATTTCTATGAAGTCTGCCTCTCCCTGTTCCCGCTCTATATTTTTCTCTGCTTCGAACTCTCCTTTTGTGTTTTGAGAATGCTTATTCATTCTAAATTTGATTAGGTTTATTTGTAACTAAATCTTACTCCTGCCATGAGCTCATTTGATACTTGATGAAAAGATCATATTATCCACCTTTGCCTCCCTACCTCACCATGCAACATCTAAGAATGGGTCTTTTATGGAGTAGCTTCTCAGAAAATATCTTTTGAACTGAACTATGTTACCATAAAGGGGGTCATTGTTTCATTACCTCCCTGAAGGAAAGTAGTGGGATGTAGGTAGGGTGGGAGGTCTTTATAACATTTAATGATGTATCTCTATGATAATTTACTATTATAATAGCTGCAAAGTGTCTGGGGAATATGAAAATGAGTCTCAGCATATAGATAAAATATGAACATACTTTCGAAGTATTTGGGCCATGAACTAAGAAATAGTTTAGTGCAATCTTTACATTAGTGTAAATTGACATTTCCTTTCTCTATTTTGAATCTCATAGTATAAGTATAAACTAAAGGGAAATTCAAACATGGTAGGAAAGATGTAGTATTTCTACAGCCTCTCCTGGGGAAAGAGGAATTATGATACTGGTGATATTTCTGTCCTGTTTAGTCTCATGACTCTCCAAATGTTTATTCCATGAAACACCATTGCTTTGAGCCTTAGTTACTGGTCTACTTAATTCACTCATGGCATATACCTGCTCTCTTCCATTAATTTAATTCCTATCATTTGGTAAAGAAGTCAAACAAGAAGTAGATTTTGAATAAACATCAGATCATTGGGAAATTTAATAGGAGATGAGTGTAAAACAAACCAAAAAAAACCACTTAGGAGTCCACTTCCAATGGCTTTAATAATTAAGTATCCACTCATTAATTCTGGAACAATTATTTACCTCTCCTGCCATGTATCCTACCATGTATCAGACCCTGACTAGATGTAAGAGAGAATAAAATGGCAATTATTACAGAGACAAAACAAAACTCTCAGGTAACTGAAACAGCATGGTGATCTTGTCAAGTGAAAATAACACTTAGTACCAGCAGACATGGGTTTGAACTATTTTTAAACATTTCTCCTTTAGTGGTGATGAATTTCTAAACCATTTTCAGGTTCTCACCCTGTAACTTATGGACAGTATTTGCAGAAATAATGGTCTATATTTGCATAAGGATGAAGTTTGCGTAAATGGAACAAAGTATCACTGTCAGTATTACATTATACCAGTAGTCTAATAACTACTGCCTATAGCAAGATGCTTGTCAGAAATGGTTTTCACCATCTTATGCTCTCTCGTATATAAAGAACATTAGAGGAATTTGTTGAAAATTAGGAAAGATAACTAATTATTTTTGACTTATAACTCCACATAACCATTTAATGTCTTTTAGACTCCACTGACTAAAGTAAGTCTGTCCTGGCAATGTGTGGTCAAGGCTATTTGGTTTTATTCTTTAAATCCCTTCGTTCTCACCTTCACAACTTACTATCTCATCTACCAACTTTTCTTGAATTTTGTAAATGATGGTACATTTTAAAAAATGATTTTGCAGAAAGGGTACATAAAGGCCAAAATATATAAATAGATGTAAAACACCAATTGTTTTTTTTAGCTGTTTTACAATGTTGTGCTAGTTTCTACTGTACAGCAAAGTGACATAGATTTCCCTGTGCTATATAGCAGGTTCCCATTAGTTATTTATTTTATACATATTAGTGTATATATGTCAATCCCAATATCCCAATTCATCCCACCCCACTTTTCCCCCCTTGGTGTCCATACATTTGTTCTCTAGATCTGTGTCTCTATTTCTGCCTTGCAAATCAGTTTATCTGTGCCATTTTTCTAGAGTCCACATATATGTGTTAGTATATGACATTTATTTTTCTCTATCTGACTTACTTCACTATGTATGACAGTCTCTAGGTCCATCCACATCTCTACAAATATCCTATTTTGTTCCTTTTTATGGCTAATATTCTAATGTATACATGTACCACATTTCCTCTATCCATTCATCTGTCGATGGACACCTAGGTTCCTTCCATGATCTGGCTATTGTAAATAGTGATGCAATGAACATTGGAGTGCATGAGTCTTTTTGAATTATGGTTTTCTCTGTGTATATGCCCAGTAGTGGGATTGCTGAATCAAATGTAGTTTTATTTTTAGCTTTGTAAGGAACCTCCATACTGTTCTCCATAGTGGCTGTATCAATTTACATTTCTACCAACAGTGCAAGAGGGTTCCCTTTTCTCCACACCCTCTCCAGCATTTATTGTTTGTAGATTTTCTGATGATTCCCATTCTAACTGGTGTGAGGTGATACCTCATTGTAGTTTTGATTTGCATTTCTCTAATAATTAGTGATGTTGAGCATATTTTCATGAGCTTCTTTTCTTGGCCATCTGTATATCTTCTTTGGAGAAATGTCTGTTTAGGTCTTCTGTCCATTTTTGGATTGGGTTGTTTGTAAAACATCAATTCTTATTGAACATTATCAGGTAAAAACAATAATTTATCCTCTGACAAAGAGGATTAATGTTCACCTAGAAACACATATAGATTGTTCAAAGTGAGCTCAAAACACAAATTCAACTTGCAAATGTCAGTAGACATGAAATAACTATTTAGTCAATCAGGAGGAAAGCTTGTAAAGAAAGTATTACTCAAGTGATAGCAGTGAGACTATTTAAGGTCAAAGTAAGTAGAAAATTGTTTTAAAAGTGATAGTATTTTTTAGTTTTATAATAATCAAAACAATCATTTTAAAGCAACAGTTATATGTAAGGCAGTGAGCTAGATAAAGAATACAGAAAGGGACCCAAGGAAACAGGTTCTGTCATCAAGAAGCTCCTGGTCTTGTCAAGTATACAGGACATAGTATGCTCATTACACTATTGTCAGGAGAAAAAGCCAATTGAAAGACATTGTTAATAAATGTCTTTCATTTATTATGAAATGAGAGTTAATAAGATTACCATGAAATTTCCCCTTTGACTTTTCTTTAGTTCTTAATGTAATATATTGAGATACACTTTTGTCTTTTGATAACTAGATTTAACAGTTGAAGACAGAGTATCCACCTCTCATCCTCTCACCCTTAATTTATAAGTTTGACTGAATATGGCGTCATTCATCCTTCATTTTATTAACCTTTATTTAACCCTATTTTTAAAATGAGAACTCCAGTTATTTAAATGAATGTTTATTAGAAACTAAGCTTTTGATGGCTATACAGGTTAAGAAAATAGGCATCACAACTTCAGTTTATAAATCAGATACTACATATATGCAAATTACCACAAATATAGATATAGTGCACAGCTTTTATCTTTTTTCTTTCTCAGCTAAACATCCCATCTCTCCATCTCCACCACTCTCTCATTTTTTTTTTTTTTTTTTGGTAAAAGTAGTCCAGATTTCTTTTATGTAACTATCTCTCCCCTTTTACAATCCATATGATGTTTGTGAGGCTGCCCTCAGCCCCTGAGCCTATGGGTAAGGACAGGGTTTCTCCATTCTGTTATTCATAGTGATTTATCTGACTCAAAATGGCCATTGTGAAAATAAATTTTGTTGGAACCATTGTTGAAGTAGTTAATAAAAAAAAAAAAAAAGTGCTATCTTCTAAATAATTTAAGTTTGGAGGGACTGGTAGGTATCAATTCCCTCCCACTGGAGTTAGAGAGACTGAGAGTCAAGCCCATTCAAAGAAAAGGAAAACTAAATCAAAGAAAGAATTCCTTGGTTATATAATCTGAGGCCTTGGATCCAGTTGAGCCTAAAATCTTTGCCACTATTTGAACTTCCAACTTACTGGGACCAAAGATCTGCCCTTTCTTTGTTGTATAAACTATTCTGACTGAGATTTTTGTCACCTGCAGTTAAAAGAACTCTAACATAATTTTAATCAGCAAATAGGTACCAAGAACACTTCTAACTCAGAAAACTGATCACTTTGGTAGAGGAAGGTTATTCAGTAAGGCTTGATCAAGTTGAGTCAAGGTAACATTTGAACTGGATCTTAAAGAATGAATAAATTTTACTGAGCTATTATATATATATATATATATATATATATATATATATATATATATATATATACTGTATATATGGCAAAGGGTAATTCTAACCAGAAGGAAGGAGTCAGGGAAGTAAGGGGAGTGTTTAACAGAATGATAAGTAGTTCTGATTGGACAATGCAGAGATAATTTAAAGAATAATGGGAATTGAAACTGGAGGACTAGATTGGACCTCAATCATAGTACAGGTTTATATTTGGAGAACTGTTAAAAAATTTTTAAAAGAGCATTAGGGTGTATACATGTGTGTTCATTTAGTATTAGGTTTTCTTAGTCTTTCAATAAAAAGGTGAAACAGAACACCATGAGGGGAAAATCAATTAACAAGTTAGCAAAAGTCATGTGTATAACCTTTCCAGGGAACTGGCCTTTTCAATGAATAATCAATACTATAACACCTGTTCCCAAATCTAAGAACACAATCAAATTTAGATTGCCATCTCTGTTAATTAGCATTCTACTAAAACCAAAGCTTAGAGAAGTTGGGTCAGCATCTATTCTTGAAGCATCTTTTCATTGAAAGAGTGATTGATATTTTTCCACGGCTCAGTTAAATGTACAGGAAGCATAAAAAGTGCCTCAAAATGCATCAGTTGAAAATGCAATCTCTATGTCTTCCCCAGATAAGATAATTAGAATTTTCTACTTTGTTGATTAATACAGAATAAATCTTTCTTTAGTGTTTTGAAACAACCATGTTTCTCATGATCTATTTAGTCCGCAAGGTTTTTCAATTATGTATTCAGCAGAGGGCCAAAGGCTTTCTTCTCTCTAGTCATAGAGTATGGCTTTAATTTCATTAAACCAAATTGATTGCAAGCTCGTTTACATTTAAGACAACAGGATGTTGTAAATTTTATTTTAACTGGTTGGAATATATGATCCAACAAAATTAAGGGGAAAAAAGTCTCCTGCTGTTGCAAATATACAGTTATTAACCTAACTTACTGAATCCCACATGCCAATGAAAAGTTATGTAAATGAAGCAGGATTTTCATATTTTCAGGAACTAAGCAACAGAAATAAGATTTGTTCAATTAGTGCCTTGGTAGGGGAGAAAAGTACAACAGAACACTCTTAAAAAATTCATTGTGTAATTGACTATACCGAATTATGTGTAAACCACCCAACTGTGTATACTTCTGAAGTGCTCCAGATAAAATGAGTCAGGTTTTATCCATCATGTTAGAGAAATCAGTCAGCTATTTAAGAAATAGCAGAAGATAATAATGTTCAAATGCTGAGTGAACAGCAGTGCCTAGAGAGAAAATGCTGTCAATATTTCCAGTTACTTAAAGAAAATCATGCCATAGAACCATGCCATTCAATTTCATATTTACTGATAAATATTCTATAATATTTTCCTCTAGACATATGTGGGCAATGATAAGCATATTGGAAAGATGATTTTGCAAGTCTAATTATCTTTTATAATTTTCAGGATAACTTGCTTATTGTGAGAAGGATAACTAATGAAGAAATAATACATTTTAATCATAAATATTATGATTTTCTTTTATATAAGAAATGCAAAAACCAAGAAAGAATTGTTTAGTATTTACCTGCCTGAATGAAGCCCTCTAAATAGAATATACAGCAGTATAGAAAGCATTATTCTCCAAATTATAAAAAAATTTTAAACAGTAAATATGTATTGACCATACAATACCTGTTTTCATGTTATCAATATATGTTATTCATTATTCTTGAAATGAAAAAAAATGTCCTTATTACTTGAGCCTTTTTTGATAATTTTGGCATTTTTTTCTAAACTTACGAACAGATTGTCACCCCGTTGTTATGCCTTTTTTTTTCATAGATAACTTATAATTTTTAATCAAATTCTCAATCTGTCAAGGACACGGGTTTTGCTCCTTTGTTTGTTTGGCTCTAATATTTAAGCCATCTCTTGATTCCAGGCTTACTGCACATCAAGCTGCCTCCGACTGGTCTGCTCTATTTTTTCCTCTGTCTGGTTAACTTAAACTTTAAGACCTCAATTTAAATGCAATTTTGGGGGTCCTTCAATACTGGTCATGGGGCTTCCCTGGTGGCGCAGTGGTTGGAAGTCTGCCTGCCGATGCAGGGGACACGGGTTCGTGCCCCGGTCCAGGAAGATCCCACATGCCGCGGAGCGGCTGGGCCCATGAGCCATGGCCACTGAGCCTGCGTGTCTGGAGCCTGTGCTCCGCAACGGGAGAGGCCACAGCAGTGAGGGGCCCGCGTACCGCAAAAAAAAAAAAAAAAAAAAAAAAAATACTGGTCATGATTGAACAATGGTTCCGGTTCTGTGTATACGTCACAGTAGGCTGTATCTACTCTTATCATAGCTCTTACTCTATGATAAAGATCTTAAGTTGTAACTGACATTTAACATTGTGTAAGTTTAAGGTATACAATGTGTTGGTTTGATACATTTATATATTTCAGTAAATGTCTTTTACATGATCTGATCTCTACCTACAGACTCTGCTCCTTGAAGATAGAGAATATACCTTGTCTGGCATTTGTATCTCTTTCCATTAGCACGGTGCCTTGAACAAATAGGCATTCAAATGCTTATTGAATTTACTAAGAAAATTTAAAGGAAAAATGTAGGGAAAAATATTTCTAAGTGTAGTTAGATGCTTACATTTCTCTAATCTTAATCAAGTTTTTATTATTTCTCTATCTGATCAGTGTACACTTAGTATTTTCTTCAATGGAGTCACAATTTTATAAGTTGATAAAGTCATAGGCTCAGGAATGTGCTTTCTGATCCTATGTCTGCCTATGGAATGAAAGGCACTGTGAGATTGTACGCTGCAGAGAGGCTAGCTTTCCATGTTTGGCTTTTCCATGCCCACAATTTGATATGCTACATATAGCTTTCCTGGGGTTTCTGCTGGTACTAACTGCTGGGCCATCAGTTCTGTAAAACCAAGCATGTAGTTAGCTATTTTAAGCATAGCTTTATTTATTCACTTCATGGTTTTCTGTGGCAAAAGCTCAAAGGAAATAAGGGAGCTTTAAAATCCTGCTAAGTAAATAGCCCTTCACTCAGAGAGCAAAATAATTCTGAAATTTCAAAAGAAGGGTATAAGATTTTGGCAGTATTATAATAAAATGTATACTGGCAAATGATGTATATGTTTACTCTTCATTTAATTATGGACTATTAAGTTATTTTAAAATGCATATTTTGAGATAAAGACAATTATGAAATACTATAAAAGAGATTGTAGAGCTCATTATGGATAAGATAAACAATGAGCACAAGGAGTTGGGAAGATTATGCTCAGCCTTGAGGACAGACCTAATGTTTAAAGGTGGTGTGGCTTTAAAACTGAATAATTCTTCTCAGCCTTTAATCAAGGTTATCCTGAAGATTCTCTTTCAGCATTTGCAAAGAGATTATGAACATTTATGTGCAAATGTAAAATAATTATAGATTAAAATTTCTCAGGCCCCTGAGCTAATCTAACTGTGCTTTATTTCTTAGTTTTTTACTCATAACAGGCTTTTAAAACCTGAAAGAATATATATATATATATATATATTTTATAATCTATAAAACTCAATCTAATGAAATACAAAATCATTTCTTGAGCATTTTAGGCCAACTTTGCAGAGTTTAGAAAGTAAAACACTTTATTTCTTGAGTTATTTATTTAAATTTCATTTTGATACAAAGAACTGTAGTAATAAAGAAAAACATTTTCTTATTAAAAGTAAAAGTTTCAGTTTGGGAAAATGAAAGTTTTGGAAATGGATGGTTGTGATGGTTTATGGCATTGTGAGTATGCTCGATGCCACTGAATTTTACACTTAAAAAAGGTGAAATAGGGAATTTCATGTTGTTTATTTAACCACAATTTTTTAAAAAAATTAAGAAAGCAACAAACAAAAATTTACATTATTTATCATGATACTTAATTTGTTACTTATTCAGATGTAAAGTATTTTTTTACAAATAAACCAAAATTTTATATTTCTATGACAAATTTAGAATTTTATATAGACTATACTGATTTCCTACTAGCACTGTTTTAGGTTCTATAAAACTATTGTTAAAGTCTAAATACTTTCGTGTTTTTTTGCTTTGATCAAGAAAAAGACTGCTTTTACAAATTTTGATAGGGTCAGTTTTATAACTTTAAATGGGATAAATGGGGCGATATCTCTGCAAGCATTCTATCTACAGTTCTGCACATTTTTGTCTTTCCATTTAATGATATTGATACAGACTATTAAATGAGTTCAAAAGCTTTAACTCAAATATCTTTTTTTTTTTAATTTGGATAATCTAGGTACCATAGATACCCATCTGAAATGCAAAGTTAGACTCACTGATTATTTCAGACTCTGACATCATGCACTATGGTAGGGTTAACCAAATAATTTATTATCCAAACCCAGATATTTTGAGAGTGAAAGGAAAAGCTATTAATAACTACCCTGTACGAGAGACACAAACAGGAGCAGTCTCAGGTAAACCAGATTATATAGTCACCTTATTTATGGGACATATTTTAGAACTGATGACATGCTTAGTTACTTTAGTTTTCTTTAGTAAATCACTCTGATTAAAAAATAAGAGCAGCATGTTTTGAGTGAAACTGTATGCTAAAGATAGAGCTTTTAAAGATATTATCCAATTCCCTTTCTGATAGGTGTCAGACAACTGTTAAAAATAGTATCTGCCTTCATGGAGATTACAGAGCAGATAAAGATTAGACACATGAAAAAGTGAGTGAAGAATCAAAAAGGCCAATATATTTGTAAAATGATTGGCACAGTTTTTTATTGCCTCTTTGTTTCCTGGTGCACGTGGAGAGGGGATCAAGAGCGCCACTTAGGGGAGCTCCAGAAACGGGCACGACCCGTGGCTATCAGCGTGGACACCAGAGACGGGCATGAGATGCTAAGGGTGCTGCTGCTGCCACCAAGAAGCCTGTGTGCGAGCACAGGTCACTCTCTACAACACCCCTCCCGGGAGCCTGTGCAGCCTGCCACTGCCAGGGTCCCGGGATTCAGGGACAACTTCTCTGGGATAACACATGGTGTGCCTCAGGCTGGTTCAATGTCACACTGGCCTCTGCCACTGCAGGCTTGCCCTGCATACATACCCCTCCCTCCCCCTGGCCTGAGTGAGCCAGAGAACCAAATCAGCTGTTCCTTTGACTCCATCCTTTCTGAGCAAAGATCAGATGCCCTCACATGACCTACATACAGAGGCGGGGCCAAATCCAAAGCTGAACCCTTGGAGCTGTGTGAACAAAGAAGAGAAAGGGAAATCTCTCCCAGCAGCCTCAGAATCAGAAGATTGAAGCTCCACAATCAACTTGATGTACCCTGCATCTGTGGAATACCTGAATAGACAAGGAATAATCCCAAATTGAGGAGGTGGACTTTGGGAGCAAGAAATATATTTTTTCCCCCTTTTCCTCTTTTTGTGAGTGTGCATGTGTATGCTTCTGTTTGAGATTTTGTCTGTATAGCTTTGCTTTCACCATTTGTCCTAGGGTTCTGACCATTCCATTTTTTTTCTTTTTTTTTTTTACTTTTTAAAATTTTTCTTCTTAATAGTTATTTTTTATTTTAGTAACTTTATTTTATTATACTTTATTATATCCCCTTTCTTTGTTTCTTTCTTTGTTTCTTTCTACTTTTTCTCCCTTTCATTCTGAGCTGTGTGGATGAAAGGCTCTTGGTGCTGAAGCCAGGAGTCAGTGCTGTGCCTCTGAGGTGGGAGAGACAACTTCAGGACACTGGTCGACAGGGACCTCCAAGCTCCACATAATATCAAAAAGCAAAAATCTCCGAGAGAGATCCATCTCAACACCAAGACTCAGCTTCACTCAATGACCAGCAAGCTACAGTGCTGGACACCCTATGCCAAACAACTAGCAAGACAGGAACACAGCACCATCCATTAGCAGAGAGGCTGCCTAAAATCATAATAAGGCTAGAGACACCCCCAAAACACACCACCAGATGTGGACCTGCCCATCAGAAAGACAAGATCCAGCCTCATCCACCAGAACACAGGCACTAGTCCCCTCAACCAGGAAACTTACTCAACCCACTGAACCAACCTTAGCCACTGAGGACTGACACCAAAAACATTGGGAACTATGAACCTGCAGCCTGAGAAAAGGAGACACCAAGCACATTAAGATAAGCAACATGAAAACACAGAAAAACACACAGCAGATGAAGGAGCAAGGTAAAAGCCAACCAGACCTAACAAATGAAGAGGAAATAGGCAGTCTACCTGAAAAAGAATTCAGAATAATGATAGTAAAGATGATCCAAAAATCTTGGAAATAGAATACACAAAATGCAAGAAACATTTAACAAGGATCTAGAAGAAGTAAAGAGGAAGCAAGCAATGAAGAAAAACACAGTAAATGATGTTAAAAATACTCTAGATAGGATCAATAGCAGAATAACTGAGGCAGAAGAATGGATGTGACCTGGAGGATAAAATAGTGGAAATAACTACTGCAGAGCAGAATAAAGAAAAAAGAATGAAAAGAACTGAGGACAGTCTCAGAGACCTCTGGGACAACAATAAATGCACCAACATTCGAATTATAGGGATTCCAGAAGAAAAAGAGAAAAGAAAGGACTGAAAAATATTTGAAGAGATTATAGTTGAAAACTTCCCTAATATGGGAAAGGAAATAGTTAATCAAGTCCAGGAAGCACAGAGAGTCCCATACAGGATAAATCCAAGGAGAAACACGCCAAGACACATATTAATCAAACTATCAAAAATTGATTACAAAGAAAACAAATAAAAGCAGCAAGGGAAAAACAACCAATAACATACAAGGGAATCCCCATAAGGTTAACAGCTGATCTTTCAGCAGAAACTTTGCAAGACGTAACAGAGTGGCAGGACATATTTAAAGTGACGAAACAGAAAAACCTACAACCAAGATGACTCTACCCAACAAGGATCTCATTCAGATTCGATGGAGAAATTAAAAGCTTTACAGACAAGCAAAAGCTGAGAGAATTCAGCACCACCAAACCAGCTTTACAACAAATGTTAAAGGAACTTATCTAGGCAAGAAACACAAGAGAAGGAAAAAACCTACAAGAACAAACCTAAAACAATTAAGTAAATAGTAATAGGAACATACATATCAATAATTACCTTAAATGTAAATGGATTAAATGCTCCCACCAAAAGAAACAAACTGGTTGAAATGATACAAAAACAAGACCCATATATATGCTGTCTACAAAAGACCCACTTCAGAGCTAGGGACACATACAGACTGAAAGTGAGGGGATGGAAAAAGATATTCCATGCAAATGGAAATCAGAAGAAAGCTGGAGTAGCAATTCTAATATCAGACAAAATAGACTTTAAAATAAAGACTAATACAAGAGACAAAGAAGGACACTACATAATGATCAAGGGATCGATTCATGATGAAGATATAACAATTGTAAATATTTATGCATTCGACATAGGAGCACCTCAATACATTAGGCAAATACTAACAGCCATAAAATGGGAAATCGACAGTAACAAAATCATAGCAGGGGACTTAAACACCCCACTTTCATCAATGGACCAATCATACAAAATGAAAATAAATAAGGAAACACAAGCTTTAAATGACACATTAAGCAAGATGGGTTTAATTGATATTTATAGGACATTCCATCCAAAAACAACAGAATACACATTTTTCTCAAGTGCTCATGGAACATTCTCCAGGATAGATCATATCTTCGGTCACAAAGCTAGCCTTGGTAAATTTAAGAAAATTGAAATCGTATCAAGTATCTTTTCCGACCACAATGCTATGACACTAGATATCAATTACAGGAAAAGATCTGTAAAAAATATAAACACATGGAGGCTAAACAATACACTACGTAATAACGAAGTGATCAAGGAAGAAATCAAAGAGGAAATCAAAAAACACTTAGAAACAAATGACAATGGAGACACGACAACCCAAAACCTATGTGATGCAGCAAAAGCAGTTCTAAGAGGGAAGTTTATAGCAATAAAATCATACCTTAAGAAACAGGAAACATCTTGAATAAACAACCTAAACTTGCACCTAAAGCAATTATACAAAGAAGAACAAAAAAACCCCAAATATAGCAGAATGAAAGAAATCATAAAGATCAGATCAGAAATAAATGAAAAAGAAATGAAGGAAATGACAGCAAAGATCAATAAAACTAAAAGCTTGTTCTTTGGGAAGATAATCAAAATTGATAAACCATTAGCCAGACCCATCAAGAAAAAAAGGGAGAAGACTCAAGTCAATAGAATTAGAAATAAAAAAGGAGAATAACAATGGACTCTGCAGAAATACAAAAGATTATGAGAGATTACTACAAGCAACTATATGCCAATAAAATGGACAACCTGGAAGAAATGGACAAATTCTTAGAAATGCACAAGGTGCCAAGACTGAACCAAGAAGAAATAGAAATTATAAACAGAGCAATCACAAGCACTGAAATTGAAACTGTGATTAAAAATCTTCCAACAAACAAAAGCCCAGGACCAGATGGCTTCACAGGCAAATTCTATCAAACATTTAGAGAAAAGCTAACACCCATCCTTCTCAAACTCTTCCAAAAAATTGCAGAGGAAAGAACACTCCCAAACTCATTCTATGAGGCCACCATCACCCTGATACCAAAACCAGACAAAGATACTACAAAAAAAGAAAATTACAGACCAATATCACTGATGAAAATAGATGCAAAAATCCTCAACAAAATACTAGCAAATAGAATCCAACAGCACAGTAAAAGGATCATACACCATGATCAAGTGGGGTTTATTCCAGGAATGCAAGGATTATTCAATATACACAAATCGATCAACGTGATACACCGTATCAACAAACTGAAGGAGAAAAACGATATGATCATCTCAATAGATGCACAGAAAGCTTTTGACAAAATTCAACACCATTTACGATAAAAACCCTGCAGAAAGTAGGCATAGAGGGAACTTTCCTCAACATGATAAAGGCCATATATGACAAACCTATAGCCAACATCATCCTCAATGGTGAAAAACTGAAACCATTTCCACTAAGATCAGGAAGAAGACAAAATTGCCCACTCTCACCACTCTTATTCAACCTAGTTTTGGAAGTTCTAGCCACAGCCATCAGTGAAGAAAAAGGAATAAAAGGGATCCAAATTGGAAAGGAAGTATATCTGTCATTGTTTGCAGATAACATGATACTAAACATAGAGAATCCTAAGGAAGCTATCAGAAAACTATTAGAGCTAATCAATGAATTTGGTAAATTTGCAGGATACAAAATCAATGCCCAGAAATCTCTGGCATTCTTATACACTAATGATGAAAAAGCTGAGAGTGAAATTAAAAAAACACTCTCACTTACCTTTGCAACAAAAAGAATAAAATATCTAGGAATAAACCTACCTAAAGAGACAAAAGACCTGTATGAAGAAAATTATAAGGCACTGATGAAAGAAACTAAAGACGATACAAACAGATGGAGAGGTATACCATGTTCGTGGATTGGAAGAATCAACATTGTGAAAATGACTCTACTACCCAAAGCAATCTGCAGATTCAATGCAATCCCTATTAAACTACCACTGGCATTTTTAACAGAACTAGAACAAAAAAATTCACAATTTGTATGGAAACACAAAAGACTCTGAATAGCCAAAGCAATCTTGAGAACGAAAAATGGAGCTGGAGGAATCAGGCTCCCTGACTTCAGACTATACTACAAAGCTACTGTCATCAAAACAGTATGGTACTGGCACAAAAAACAGAAATATAGATCAATGGAACAGGATAGAAAGCCCAGGGATAAACCCAAGCACATATTGTCACCTTATCTTTGTTAAAGGAGGCAGGAATGTACAGTGGAGAAAGGACAGCCTCTTCAATAAGTGGTGCTGGGAAAACTGGACAGGTACATGTAAAAGTATTAGGTTAGTATACTCCTTAACACCATACACAAAAATAAATTCAAAATGGATTAAAGACCTAAATGTAAGCACAGACACTATCAAACTCTTAGAGGAAAACATAGGAAGAACATTCTATGACATAAATCACAGCAAGATCCTTTTTGACCCACCTCCTAGAGAAATGGAAATAAAAACAAAAATAAACAAATGGGATCTAATGAAACTTATAAGCTTTTGCCCAGCAAAGGATACCATAAACAAGACCAAAAGACAACCCTCAGAATGGTAGAAAATATTTGCAAATGAAGCAACTGACAAAGGATTAATCTCCAACATTTACAAGCAACTCAGGCAGCTCAATAATAACAAAAAAAAAGCAACCCAATCCAAAAATGGGCAGAAGACCTAAAGAGACATTTCTTCAAAGAAGATATACAGATTGCCAACAAACACATGAAAGAATGCTCAACATCATTAATCATTAGAGAAATGCAAATCAAAACTACAATGAGATATCACCTCACACCAGTCAGAATGGCCATTATCAAAAAATCTAGAAACAATAAATGCTGGAGAGGGTGTGGAGCAAAGGGAACTCTCTTGCCCTGTTGGTTGGAAGGTAAATTGATACAGCCACTATGGAGAACAGTATGGAGGTTCCTTAAAAAACTACAAATAGAACTACCATACAACCCAGCAATTCCACTCCTGGGCACATACCCTGAGAAAACCGTAATTCAAAAGGAGTCATGTACCAAATTATTCATTGCAGCTCTATTTACAATAGCCAGAACATGGAAGCAACTTAAATGTCCATCAACAGATGAACGTATAAATAAGTTGTGACAGATACATACAGTGAAATATTACTCAGCCATAAATAGAAATGAAGTTAAGTTATTTGTAGTGAGGTGGATGGACCTGGAGTCTGTCATACAGAGTGAAGTAAGTCAGAAGGAGAAAAATACCATATACTAACACATATATATGTAATCTAAGAAAAAACAATGTCATGAAGAGTCTAGGGGTATTACAGGAATAAAACACAGACCTACTAGAGCATGGCCTTGAGGATATGTGGAGGGGGAAGGGTAAGATGTGACGAGGTGAGAGAGTGGCATGGACATATATACACTATGAAACGTAGGGTGGATAGCTAGTGGGAAGCAGCTGCATGGCACACGGAGATCAGCTAGGTGGTTTGTGACCACCTAGAGGGGTGGCATAGGGAGGGTGGGAGGGAGGGAGATGAAAGAGGGAAGAGATATGGGAACATATGTATATGTATAACTGATTCACTTTCTTGTAAAGCAGAAACTAACACACCATTATAAAGCAATTATACTCCAATAAAGATGTTAAAAAAAATGATTGGCAAAGAAATCATTGCTCCAAGTTCAAAGAAAGGAAACCAATTCCACCCATCATGCCCTTATATTCAATTAGTTTACAGTATAACAATTTCATGGAGACTATTCAATTATTGACTTTTGTTCTTGTTATTCTAAATTGCCCTTTGCCAAGTTTAGGTTATTGTATGAGACACTATATTAAGTGCTATAATTACAGATAAATATGATGCATACTCTGTTGTTGAGTAACTTGTTCTCTAGTACAGCACACAGAAACGTTAGCCAATAATGAACAAAGCAAGTGATACATTTCTGTAATTAAACTATGTATAGGGCACTGTGGAAGAACTGTTAGATCTGCTATCTCTTTTGTCTCAACATTCATTTCACCAGACTGACTAGTCCCAGTGGCTCCATTTTACAAATTAATATATTCATATTTTCTTTGGTTTGCCTTCATGAGTTAATGGCTAAGGCACAAGATTAGAGTGATGATACGTTGGTATCAGTATTGCTCAGCATATCAGGAAACAGTCTTCTAGAGCTTTGAGGATCCTAGGTCCATTTCTTAGGTTTTCAATGATGAAAATAAGAGAGTTAGAATACTTTTTCAAATGATAATTTGACATTAATCTTTACTGAAATTCATCTTCCAATTTTCTGTCTATTCATAGAGCTCAGCTTTATAGAAACTTCTTGAGAGTCTTCACGAAGACAATGGTAAAGTATGCATGTTTTGTAAGTCTAAAATCATATAAAGAACATCTGTACCAAATATTCATTGAAGATGTATTATTATCATCCTTAGAATTATACTTTATATTGTCTGTTCCACTGTTATGGATGGATTCTAAAAACTGAGAGATGATCATATTACACAGAAAAATAAATAATGGATGAAAATACTTGATGTAGATATTTAGAATTTATATAAAAAACAACAGCATGAAGATCATAATGCTTATATGAAAACACAGAACTGCTAATATATTTGGATAAAATGAAACTGTAGGAAAACTGCCTCACCTAAATTCTTTGCTTGAAAGAAGTTTGTTTCAACCAACAAAGAATAATGTTTCAAGCACACATGTAATTTTAATGCTGGTCTTCTGAAAATATAAATTACTTGCTATGTAGCTATAATAGATTTTTATAATCATTTCACAGTTATAAAACTGTAGAAAACAAAATTCAGGCAACAGTTCTTTTGGCTCCTATTTCAATATTTTGTAGTAAAATCTGGAGATTTAAATGAAACCTGCAGATTTATAATTAAGCAAACATAAAGTAAAAATTAACTTAGTGTCAGCCCTCCAACTTTGATTTTTTTTCCTTCAATATTGTGTTGGTTGTTCTGGGTGTTTTTTTTTTTTTTTTTTTAAATTATTTGATGCTAGAATCAAAGGACAATTTTCACCTTTTTTGCTCCTTTTCCTCAATATTATTTTTCTTTCTCTTCCTTTGTCAGTTATCCTTATTACTTGGTTGTTGTTTGCCTGACTTTATTCTTGCTTTACTCTTTGCAGTATCGTTCTTTGGTCTTCTGTTATTCTTACTGATGGTACCTGTGAACATTACTGCTCTGGACTAATGATCTTAAGCCAAAACTCTGGCTCTGCATTGCTATTCAGGTTTCAAACTTCCTAGAGTCTAGTCAGCTCTGATACTTGCCATTTCCTTGGATTCCAAATTATTATTATTATTATTTTTTGCAGTACACGGGCCTCTCACTGTTGTGGCCTCTCCCATTGCACAGCACAGGCTCCGGACGCGCAGGCCCAGCAACCATGGCTCACAGGCCCAGCCCCTCCACGCATGTGGGATCCTCCCAGACCAGGGCACGAACCAGTGTCCCCTGCATCGGCAGGTGGACTCCCAACCACAGTGCTACCAGGGAAGCCCAGATTCCACATATTTATATTGACTTTCTAACTGCAGTCTTTGTCTTGGCCATGGGTTGAGTGCTCTCAATTCTTCATCAACTCCTCTTTATAGCGCTCATGCATCTATTTATGTGTCAACCTCTTGACAGGGTTATTTTCTCCAAGGCAAGAATTTTGTTCATGTAGTTTGAATTACTATAGTCTTGGCAGAGTACCTTTCAAGTAATAGATAATAAATTGTTGCTAAATAATAGAAAATAAGGAAAGGCTGACTGAATGCATGGAATTAATATTGACAAAATTATGATTAAAATTATAATACCTATGTTTTGAGAAAATAAAGCATATCTTTCATTTTGTAAAGGCTACATTCAAGAGCCCGGGCTAGAACATTGTCAATTGTGAAAGGATCCTCCAAATCAAAAGTATTCAAAAAGACTAAAGGAGACAGTGTAAGTTTAATGACTATACACTAAAAAGGGTGTTCAATATACTAAGAAGAAAATTCACTAGAGTATTTACATTGTACAGATGATGTAATGTGATTGCTAAGATTTCACAATATATTAACTTTTTACCTAGTCCATCCAAAGCACCTAAATATTGATGCTGTTTTAGGCATCTTGTACTTATTATCTATAAACCTCATAGCAACTATGCAAGGGATATATTGCTATTTTCACTCTATGATATCAGAGGGATTAAGTTACTGACTTTGAGACCACAACTGGTAAGTGGAAGAATCTTTCCAACACAGGTTCACCTGATCCCAAACTCCCAAGACCCATGCTCCTTCTACCATGTCTTGCTTCAAGTAGAGAGGACACTGGTCTTGAGATTAGGAAACCTGGGTATGAATCTCAGTTGAGCAATTTAGTAGTGCTATGACTTTGACCACTCAACTTGACAATTATGAGCTTCAGTTTCCTTCATATGGGAAATCTAAATAATATGACCTACTTCATAAAGTCTGAGAAAATATTAATGCAAGTGGCTGTTACATATTAGTGGCTGAATGATGTTATTATCTTCTTGGAAGCTTGTCGCTCTGGTAGGTCCTTAAAAATGCAGAATGCAATAGTGGGTATGGATGATAACCTCTGTTAACTTCTGCCTCTTACTCTCACACAGAATAAATTCCACAAAGCACCCCTTATATTGTAGAGTAATAGAAGTCTATATCCATATTTGTAAAAAGTTTGATGTCTTTTTTCTCAGTGTTTGATTAAAGTTATAGCATCATAAGGTACAAAACTGCCATCCTGGATTGTTGCCTATAAACATGACTTTCTTGTCTATAGTGCGGTTTCCTGGTCAAATGAAGATGTTAGAATAATGCTGGAGAAAGGAAGCAGCTTACCTCCTTGGAGTGAAGACTATGAATATTTCCTTCCACATTGTTTTCCTGCTTGAGTTGATTATACTATACATTAATCATGAAAGAGTTGAAATTGACAGATTCATAGCTACTGAATAGGACTACTGTTTAAATATAGTTTTACTTTAAATAAATTTAATGAAAGTCCATTCTCCCTTATATATTTACTCTCAACCACAGACCCTATTAACAGCATGCTTAGAGAATCTGAACCAAATTTTATTTTATATTTAACTTTTCTAAACTGCCAGATAAATATAAGAAGTGCTGTGATTATCTCCATGTCTTTAATATGATTTGTCTCCCTTGAGTCAACTTGATAAATTACAGCTGTATATATTTTACTTCAATAATTATATCTCTATTTGGGATGTCTAAATACTGGTGGGTTTAAACAGCTGTTAGAATGTATGTTACTGAACTGACTACACTACTGAAATGCAATACAGTATAGTTCGGTATTCATTTGTTATAGTTATTATGGGTTAGAGAATTCCTGTGATAAGAAATATTGTGTATATGAAGAGATGGATGTTTTATTTCACAATGTTCATGAGGGTTAAATATTCAGATATAATTTCTGATGTATAAAAGTACAGAAGCATCTATAGGAAAATGATCATCTGCATTGTGTTTGCTAGCACCTTGAGAAATAAAGATACAAAATATTTCACATTATCCTAAAAAATGAATGAAAGAGGCTTATTTTTGATCATTCATCAAATAACCAGGGAGGTTTGGATTGTTGGGCCAAGATGATGGAATAGGAAGATGCTAAGCTCACCTCCTCCCACAGCCACACCAAACTTACCACTATTTACAAAGCAACTATTGATGAGAAAGACCTGAAGACCAGCAGAAAAGATCATCTACAACTAAAGATATAAAGAAGGAACCACAGCAAGACAGCTAGGAGGGGCAGAGACATGGTACAGTCAAGACCCATACCCCAGGTGGGAGACCTCCAAAGGGAGGATGGTTACAACTGCAGACGTTCTCCCCAGTGAGTGAGGGGTCCAAGCCCCACATCATGCTCCCCAGTCCATGGGTCCTATACTGAAGAGACAAGCCTCTAGAATATCTGGCTTTAAAGGCCAGAGGGAGGAAGCAGACTGAAACTGCCTGGGGCTCTGGCTAGTCACCTCAACTGCCCCAGCCCACCCCATCCCCTTTAGCTCCAGTGCAGCTCCCCACTAGAGCAAAGGCTACTGCTGTTATTACCAAGGAGAGTACACACTTAGATGGGGCAGAGCCAGCTCAGACCCAGCACTGCATTTGAACGGGATGAGGGTGGCTTTTGCTGATTGGTGCTCATGGAGTCATGGATTGTGAACTGTCTTGAGCTCTGATTGGCATGCTGGGACCATGACAGTGAATGACACGGCCCAGACCAGGTGTCCACTCCAGGGCCTCTTGTTTCAGCACTGCTCCCCTCTGGGGTAAGGAGAGCACAAAGTTAAAGAAAATGATATCAGCTCAGACCTAACCCTCAGGGCTTCTGCTCCAGCACTTTGGGATCCCACCCTGCCCCTCATAGGGAAGGGATGACCACAGAGCATAGGAGAAGCCTGGCTCACACCTAGCTCTGTCTCTAGCTACTCCAGCTCCCGCCCTACTTCCCACCAAGGTCATAGTTGCCAGCACCCCTTGGGGAAGATTTGACCTATGCTCACTTCAGATCCAGCTCTTCCACCAAAGCCATTGGGCACATGCAGACTGCACAGAGACATTCCCACACAGGGACATGCCTTCAAGACTGGGATAGGTAATAGTTTCATCTAATTTCATAGAGACAGAGAAAGTTAAGCAAAATGAGAAGACAAAATAATTTGTTTTAAAGGCCAGCAGGGCTTACTGTCAGAAGAGCCAGAGGACTGTAGAAAATAGAGACCCAACTCCTTAAGGGGACACACAAAAACTCACACACTCTGAGACCCAGGGGAGAAGTAGTAATTTGAAGAGATTCTAGGTCAGATCCACTTGCTGATCTTGGAGAGCCTCTCAGAGAGTCAGGAGGCAACTAGAACTCACCCTGGGGGCATAGACACTGGTGGCAGCCATTCTTGGGAACTTGTTCTACCACGTGGACACTGGTGCTCACAAGGGCCATTTTGAAATCCTCCCTCTAGCTTATTAGCACTGGGACCCAGCTCTGCCCACCAGCCTGTCAGCACAGGAGCTGGGACACCTCAGGCAATCAGATAGCTGGGAAGAAACACATTCCCTTCCATAAGCAGGTGGGCTGCCTTAAGACCCCTTCAGCCCATAGCCACCCCAGGTACCTGGCCCTGTCCACCAGAGGGCTCAGGATCTGGCCTTACACACGAGTGCACCAGCACAAGCCGTGGGAAACTCTCAGTGTCCTAGAGCCAGCCATTGGGACCCAGGCCCACTGACCATCAGGCCAGCACTCACACTGGGAAACCCAAGACCCTGCAGCCAGTGACCCCAGGATGCAGCTCCACCAACCCATGGGCTGGCACTAGCCCCAAGACCCGGCCTCACCCCCCAGTGGGCAGGCACCAGCTATGGGATCCCCTGGATCCTGGCCTCACACATGAGCATATGGACACAGGACCAGGAATACTGCAGCCCTTTAGCCTGCCATGTCAGGATCCAGACCACACACCAGCAGATTGACAACAAACCTGAGACCTCACCAGGTCTTAGCCCTGCCCAGTAGAGAGACAACACAAACTCCAAGATACCATGGACCCCTCAACCAGCTGCCCTGAGATCCAGGCCCCCTCACCAGCAGGCCAACACCATTTTTGCGACACTTCAGGCCCACAGCCAATCTGGAACTAGCACAAATCACCAGCTGTGTTTGGGACCCCTGGCCCTAAAACTATCCACCCAAGAACCCAGCTTCACTCTCCAGTGGGCCAACACTAGATTCAGGACGCCCTGGGTCTCTGCAGCCAGTTGGCTCAGGACCTGGCCCTGCACACCTACAACCAGCAGCTTCTGCACAAGGCAATACCTGACAACCTACCAGAAGTGGGGCCAACCACGTCCTTCAGACTGTCCAGTTTTTAGCCTGCCACAGAAGAAGGACAGATTCAGCCAACAGGGGTCAAACCTAGAGTCTATAGCTCTGATGATCAGAAGGGCTCGCACTGCTGGGACGCATAGAACAGCTCCTATAAAAGGCCACTTTTCCAGGATTGAGAAATGTAAGCAGCCTACCAAATACATAGAAATTAAAACAGCGTATTATCCAAAATGAGGTGACAGTGGACTATGTTCCAAATGAATGAACAGGATACAACCTCAGGAGAAGAATTAAGTGAAGTGGGGATAAGTAATATTTTAGATAAATAATTTAAGCTAATGGTCATAAATATACTCAAAGAACTCAGGAGAAGATTGGATGAACACAGTGATAAGTGTATTACAGAGTTGGGAAATATAAAGAACAACCAAACAGAGATGAAGAATACAGTAGCTGAAATGAAAAATAAATTAGAAGGAATCAAGAACAAAATAGATGATACAGAGGAATGGATCAGTGACCTGGAAGACAGAGTTGTGGAAATCACTGAACCTAAACAAACAAAAATAATAAAAAATAAAGAGAAATGAAGACAGTTTAAGAGATGACAACATGAAGCATATTAACATTAACATTATAGTGGTCCCAGAAGGAGAAAATAGAAAGGGGCAGAGAACATATTTGAAGACATAATAGCTAAAATCTTTCTTAACCTAGGAAAGAAATAGACATTCAGGTCTAGGAAGCACAGAAAGTCCCAAATAGGATCAACCCAGAGAGGATAAAACCAAGGTACACAGTAATTAAAATAGCAAACTTTAAAGCTAAAGAGAGAATATTAAAATCAACAAAACAAAAGCAACAAATTATGTACAAGGGAACTCCAATAAAGCTATCAGCTGACTTTTCAGCAGAAGTTCTGCAGCCCAGAAGGGAGGGGAGTAATATATTTAAAGTGAGGAAAGGGGAAAAAAACCTACAACCAAGAATACTCTAACCAGCAAGGCTCTCATTCAATTTGATGGAGAGATCAAAAGCTTTACAGATAAGCAAAATCTAGATGAGTTGAACACCATTAAGCCAGCTTCACAAGAAATGTTAATGGGACTTCTCTAAGCAAAAAGGGAAGGTTACAACTAGAAACATGAAAATTGCAGAAGGAAAAATCTTGGGAAAGGTTGGTAAAGGCAAATATATGGTAAAGACAGTAAATCACTTATAAAGCTAGTAGGACGGTTAAAAGACAAATGTAGTAAAATCATCTATATCTACAATAAGTAGTTAAGGGCTGACAAGGAAAAAGACATAAAATATGATCTCAAAACAGTAAACATGGCAAGAATGGTAGTAAAAATGCAGAGTTGTTTAAATGCTTTTGAACTTAAGATATCAGCAACTTAAAATAATTATATACATATCATGGTAACAACAAACCAAAAATCTATAATAGATAAACACAGAAAAAATGAGAAAGAACTCCAAAAATAACACTAAAGATAGTCACCAAATCACAAGGGAAGAGAACAAAAGAAGCAGAAAGGAACAAAAAAGAACTACAAAAACAACCATAAAACCAGTAACAAAATGGCAATAAGTATATACCTATCAATAGATTACTTTAAATGTAAATAGACTAAAAGCTCCAATCAAAAGACATAGAGTGGCTGAATGGATACACAAGAAAAACTCATATATATGCTGCCTACAAGAGACTCACTTCAGTGAGTATATATATATATATATATATATATATATATATATACATATATATAAAACGTTCCATTCAAAAGCAGAAGAATACATATTCTTTTCAAGTGCACATGAAATAGTCTCCAGGATAGATCACTTGCTAGGCTACAGGACAAGCCTCAGTAATTTTTTTTTAAATGAAATCATACCAAGCATCTTTTCTGACCACAGTGCTATGAATCTAGAAATCAATTACCAGAAAAAAATTGTAAATATCACAAAAATGTGGAGACTTACCAATATGCTACTATACAACCAATGGTTCACTGAAGAAATCGAAGAAGAAATCATGAAAATACTTGGAGAAAAAGGAAAACAAAAACACAATGATGCAAAATCTATGGGACATAGCAGATCTAAGAAGAAAGTTTATAGCAATACAAACCTACCTCAGGACAGAAGAAAAATCTCAAATAAACATCCTAACCTTATACCTAAAGACTTAGAAAAAGAAGAAAAATACCCAAAGTTAGTACATGAAAATAAATCATAAATATCAGAGTAGAAATAAATGAAATAGAGACAAAAAAACCCAAAAGATCAATGAAACTAAGAATTGTTTCTTTGAAAAAATAAGAAAAATTTATAAACTTTAAGCTAGACTCATCAGGAAAAAAGAGAGAGGGCCCAAATCAATAAAATCAGAAAGAAAAAGAAGTTACAAAGGAAACCACATAAATACAAAGTAGTATAAAGTAGTAAAACCATTACTGAATTTCCTTATTATTTATTTTTATTGATTTCTAAATATTTTCTGTCTACCATTTGCCATATGGATTTTCAGATTTTGACACAATGTCTGCTTAATAAACTAAGTAACACACCATTAATGCATTGTAACCATGCAATAAATTCTTGTTGTCTGACTGAGGTATTGAAGATGTCCACCTAAGGATTATGAGAAACATTTGTGCATAGGACTTGGTCTGGATGTAAGTATATTTTGTTTGGTATTTGGTGGGGGAGGAAGGGGAAAATTCAATATGAGATTTAAAATATTCTATATACAATTAGATTCCACATATAAATGATATCATATGATATTTGTCTTTCTCTGCCTGATTTACTTCACTCAGTATAACAATCTCTAGGTCCATCCATGTTGCTGTAAATGGCATTATTTCATTCAATTTTATGGCTGAGTAATATTCCATTATATATATGTACCACATCTTCTTTATCAATTCCTCTATTGGACATTTAGGTTGCTTCCATGTCCTGGCTATTGTAAATAGTGCTGCAATGAATATTGGAGTGCATGTATTTTTTGAAGTATGGTTTTCTCCAGATATATGCCCAGTAGTGAGATTGCTAGATAATATGGTAGCTCTATTTTTAGTTTTTAAAGTTTTTTAAGGAACTTCCATACTGTTCTCCATAATGGTTTTACCAATTTACATTCCCACCAACAGTGCAAGAGGGTTACCTTTTCTCCACACCTCTTGAGCCTTGATTGTTTGTAGATTTTTTGATGATGGCCATTCTGACTGGTGTGGGCTGATACCTCACTGTAGTTTTGATTTACATTTCTCTAATAATTATGAAGTTGAGCATCTTTTCATGTGCTTTTTGGCTATCTGAATGTCTTCTTTGGAGAAATGTCTATTTAGACCTTCCTCCCATTTTTTGATTGGGTTGTTTGTTTGTTTTTATATTGAGCTACATGAGCTGTTTGTATACTTTGGAGATTAATCCCTTGTTGGTCACATCATTTGCAAATATTTTCTCCCATTCTGTGGTTGTCTTTTTGTTTTGTTTATGGTTTCCTTTGATTTGCAAAAGCTTTTAAATTTAATTAGGTCCCATTTGTTTATTTTTGTTTTTATTTTCATTACTCTAGAATGTGGATCATAAAAGACATTGCTGCTATTTATGTCAGAGAGTGTTCTGCCTATGTTTTCCTCTAAAAGTTTTATAGTATCCAACCTTACATTTAGGTTTTTAATCCATTTTGAGTTTATTTTTGTGTATGGTATTAGGGAGTGTTCTAATTTCATTCTTTTACATGTAGCTGTCCAGTTTTTCCAGCACCATTTATTGAAGGTACTGTTGTTTCTCCATTATATGTTTTTGCCTCCTTTGTCATAGATTAGTTGACCAGAGGTACATGGGTTTATTTCTGGATTTTCTAGCCTGTTCCATTGATCTATATTTTTGTTTTTTTGTGCCAGTACCAAACTGTTTTGATTACTGTAGCTTTGTAGTATAGGCAGGGGTTCCTCCAGCTCCATTTTTCTTTCTCAAGATTGCTTTGGCTATTCAGGGTCTTTGTGTTTCCATACAAATTGTAAAATTTTTTGTTCTAATTCTGTGAAAAATGCTATTGGTAATTTGGTAGATATTGCATTGAATCTGTATAACATCTTTCTTTTCCTCAAAATAAGGTCTGTGCTCTTTAGGACAAAACACCATATTTGGAAATAAATGATCTCAAATTGAGATTTACTTAATAGACATATTTGGTTTCGTTATAAGATGTAAAATAATAGACAAATCAATAACAGATTAAAATGCATTTCTTACATGGGTGAATCAGTGTTAAAAACCTGTCAGTAAACAGTTCTGTTCTAAAGTTACATGTTGAAATGCAACCTATGAAAGGTGGATGCATTTTTAAAAAATCAACTCAGTAAAATGATGGAAGAGGGTTACTATGGTTATCTGAGAAAAAAAAATCCAATTTTCTCAATGCCTCCAGAATGTAGGTACCTTTTTTTTTTTTTTTTTTTTTTTTTTTTTTGCGGTACGCGGGCCTCTCACTGTTGTGGCCTCTCCCTTTGAGGAGCACAAGCTCCGGACGCGCAGGCTCAGCGGCCATGGCTCACGGGCCCAGCCGCTCCGCAGCATGTGGGATCTTCCCAGACCGGGGCACGAACCCGTGTCCCCTGCATCGGCAGGCGGATTCTCAACCACTGCGCCACCAGGGAAGCCCTGTAGGTACCTTTTTAAGCATTAAAAATCTCAAAATGGCCAAGGATATTTAAAGATGGTTATTTTAGACACAGTCTATATTATGAGGATACAGTTTTCTGCTGCTTTGAAAACCACTAACCATCTACCTGGAGCATTTTAGAAATAGATTCAAAAAAGAACAACTATGACTCATAATTTTAACTTTCTTAAATGTTACCTCTTATAACTTAATTGTATCCAATTTCTCTCATCCTGTTTGACTAATAAAGGACACTATTAAATACATATATATCACAGACATAATTTTAAGTTTTATAGCATTTTAAAAATTGACTTTAACATTTATCATGGATGAAAATGAAATATATCATTGCTTGTCAGTAAAAATGATGTTTTTCATGTATGTTAAAATATGAATTGTTCCCTACTGTGAATATCCTAAGGTTCTACAGTAATATTAGCAATATTTTATGATCTCATATAATGTGATGATGTGAAGCATCATCTAGACATGTCCTTTCCTGCTCCCCTAAGTTATCAACTGTCCCTTCCCATCTGAGTGCTAAACGGGAAGTGCTGGACTTTTAGCTCACACCTGAGAAAAAATAAGCTGTATTTTGGATTCTAATCTTCATTTTTTAAAGCACCTTTCCAAAGGGCACGCTTCCTTAATCTTCCATTAAGTTATTAAAGAGGCAAAAAGACTTCACATACACACACACACACACACACACACACACGATATGAAAAAGGCCTGCAAAATAGGAATGCCATGGATAGAATTTTAGAGAGGAATTATTGGAGAGTCTAAAATTGTGATTGTTGACATACCTCCCACAATATTCAGGAATATCTGGAAGTAAGGGAGACTGTCATCATATTCTCTACACAAACTCTTTCAACCAGTAGACTCTCCATATGCATCACAATGACTCAGAACTATGGGTGAATACTAGAAAGAGATGGCAGGTTGCAATAGCAAGGAGGAAGACATCAAGGAGTTTCCCATTCCTGAAACACTAGATGGTCTAGGAAGGAGTCACTTGGCCAAGACCCAGAGAGCTAAGTAAATATGCTATGATATTTTCTGGGTGGCCTCTCCCTTAACCTTACCTCAAGAAGGCATCCAGAAATGAAAAATACCTAACAAATCTGCAGGGCAGACTACCCATTGAGGATCTGGGGGAAAAAGTGGTCATTACTCCAGAAAATTCCTGATAAAGGAGTCTATGGAGGGGGTGACCAGCTGGGCACTTGAGGAAAACTTAAGTGTGCCACATTGAGGAGCCAGGATAAGATGTTGCCTTAGCTGAGAAGCCAAGCACCTGAAAATTAGCATCTGGATACAGCTTGTGCCAGAAAACAGACTGGTGAGGCCCCTAGCAGTTGGTAATTGATTGCCTGTAGGTAACTGAGGACAAATTAATCCAACAATCTCTGGTTTTCCTCAGAGAGTCTTAAACATAAACAGAGACTACTTCCTACAAGCTGTCATCAGTGCCCTCCTTTCGTGAGCTTGAAGTGTTTTAGAGTCTTCTTCCTATTGGAAGAAGATAGATTAGAAACAGTTGAGTTTTCCAATCTCTATTCTATATTCAAATTTCAGATTTATTCAAATCCAAAGGATTGAAAATATTACTGGAGTAGACCAAGTTTAACTGATTTGATTAGAATCAATCACTTGTTACATGGGAAGACTAAGGCTTCAGGGCTAAGAACAGTTCATGAAACTCAAGTTTTATATTTGCTTATATCTGATGGCAAATGTTCAATTATACTTGTTACTTGAACATGAATCATACTTGTTATGATTAATACTTTATGTACTT
Source organism: Kogia breviceps (assembly GCF_026419965.1). Taxonomy (NCBI): domain Eukaryota; kingdom Metazoa; phylum Chordata; class Mammalia; order Artiodactyla; family Physeteridae; genus Kogia; species Kogia breviceps. Next base: position 43,907,797 of record NC_081316.1, read on the forward strand.
TTTAATATATCCTTTTATAACAACAGAAGGGTCTTCTAGATCAGAAACCATTTCTTAACTTTAATGCATCATGCAGTTGAGGTCTGAAAGAACTTTGTAATTTTCTGAAAATTTAGATATACAAAGAAAACGTCTCTCAGGACAAAGTGCTATTTATTTTTCTTGCTTATTATTGGTTGAGGAAAACTTCTCATGTATAACAGAATTAGTAATAGACCAGAGCACATAATCATTTTTCAATTATATTAGTTTTATACATGACTATTTCAACCCAATATAATTAGCTGTGATTATTATGATCTGTCCATTTATAAAATTTTGAATCTTTTTGTCTGATGGACATCTTTGATTTTGCAGTTTGGCAAAGAGAAGTCCTTTTATATTGTTGAAATGGTGCTTCCCCAAAGTAGAAAAGCAATGCATATTTTGTAAATTCATGGAAATAATCAGTGAACTTCTAGCATTCTGACAAGGAAATTCTGAATAGAAAATTGGCTATCCACTAACACTAAAAATATAATTGGAATGAGTCTTTTCTTCCACCTGCATGCTTGTTTAATGCCAATCTCCATGGTTTCTAAGTATACTAATGAGCATGATATGCTAATTTTAATTCTGAACAAAGATATATAAGAAAATATTTCTTTGCTTTAATTTGTTTCAAACATCTTTAGGATCTTTTGTTCACAATGTATCTATGAGAACAGAATCTCTAGGAGTTTCCAGGAGAACGTCCTTGATTGTCTAACTGTAGGACAGTCTGTGATTGAATTCAGTTCTGAGTAGGATTCCAGATTACTCACTTGAACTAATGATATCCTAATCTTATCTTTTGGTACAAGGCAGCATTTTTCAGCCAGGAAGTGGGTGATCTCTGGAAATTTTAGAAAAGTCCTGAAGTGGCTCCAAAAAGTGAAACTAATAACTTTGGTGTAATTCATTAACAGCTTCCTTGACCTATTTTGCAAAAGCTCTAATTTTGATTGTAATGCTTGGGCCCTGGACTCTAAAAATTATCTAGGTCATTTAGATCAGTTCTTCTCAAACTTTAAATGTATCTGACTCAGTGGGATACTGTTAAAATGCAGATTCTGGGTCAGTAGATGGTGCAGGTAAGATTCTGCATTTCTAAGCTCCCAGGTGACACTGATGGGCATGGGCCAGGACCCACACTTTGAGCAGCAAAGTTTTAAAAGGCTTAAGACTCTTTTCAGGGATGAAGTATACCACATTAAAGTTCAGTATTTATTAACTTTACTGATAAAAACTACAATGTCGTTTGCAATTAACAATATATATACAGTATAGTGTATATTTGGAAGAAAAGGAAGGAATTCAGTGAAGCTTTATAAATTGACTACCATGCACGCAGCCTCTGAGTTATTAGTTATTCTGTATGTACAAGAAGATTTTGGAGAAAAGATGATTAATTCATGCATTTCCCATCTTCCCTATAGCTTATCATAAAGTCCCGAGTCCTGTTGTATATTCAGTTCTGCTCTCCTGTAGACTGCTTTTGAAAATTGCCCTCTAGTATTTTTACTAATATTTTAAGTTAATACTTGTTTAGAAGAGACATGTTTGAGAAGTTTAGATTATTTTCACATTGAATTTACTTATTTTAAAACAAAGAATGAGTTATATATGTGAGGAAATCATTGATACTGAGGAAATTTCTACAAATATTTTCACTTAATATTAAATTAATGCCCTGTGACTTGATGAGAATGGTAATGGAAATAGGCTACATTATCATCTATGGGTCTTATCAAAAATCAACTGGAAAGTGAAGATAACCCTCCAGAGTCTTTTTAAATGAAATGAAAGCACCACCTTTTACATTGTTGTTCAGAGTTTAAATGTTGCCACTTACAGGGTTGTATGGATCTAAAGTGGTACCACTAACAGCAGTGTGACAAGCCATTGTTAACCACCTACAGATTTTGCTGTGCAAAACTGACACTACCTATTGCTTTGTAACTAAAGCACTTCTTTTCACAGTTGCATTCCAAGTCAAGAGCTCAGACTGATAGAACAGGCCAAGGCAAACATAATAACCCACTAAATCCTATTATATGGTGGGTGGATTCCAATAGTTAACCTTTACCTGCTCTTAAAGTGCAGTGCCCTTCTTAACAGTGCACAGGTGAAGAACAACTGCATGATATGAATGGACCTTACATAAGGATCTGAACACAATGAAACAGACCAAGGCTACCTTCGAAGTTCAAGCTTTGTTCAGACATCAGCAACATCCCCTAGACAGGCAGTGTTAAAGCCTCACTTGAGTGAATTAGCTGGAGCTTTTCATACTAGTGCACTTAATGAAAAAAATCTACCAACCAAAGCACTCCACACAGGAAAGCTGTTCCCAGTCAAAAGCTGACAGCAAATAAAATAAATACTACCTTCCACAGTGCTAGAAAAGTGAACAAGGCTGGGTTATGTAAGTTTGAAACTAAAATGCTTCTTTATGATAAAGTAAAATTGTCTGCTGAAACCAATAAAAAGTAAACTGGATATACTGTGCATAAAAAAATGAGACTATGCTAGGTAGATCAACAATTATAATCACCTGATACTTCTATAGAAAATTCTGGTTAAAGCATACCAATAATGGAGAGAGACATATTCTTAATCACCCCACAATCTTTGTACATAAAAGAGAGGATCCACTTCATCCCATGTACCCCTGGCAAAGACATATATTAAATTAATTGCACACTCCAGTGACTGACTTCACCTTGGCATTATGCTGGAAATAAGAGAGAGATTCTGGAAAACATTCAAAAATAGGGATGGACATAATCCAAATCATGGGGATCTGGAGGAAGCTGCATATTCTGGTCCAGATCTTTGTGAACATAGATAAGGGAGAAGAACACATTAGGTTAAAAACAATAAAACAAGAAACTGTTTTATATGGTGAGATATTGTTGATAGGAAGGTAAAAGCAACCTAAATATATGTTGAAACATTAACTTTGTTTTGTCCATATCTAAAAAGTCTTCTCTACTTTAAAATCTGCTTCAGATAGAATTAATTAGCTCCTGCAACCATAGAAATACAACTTTTACTATGATGCAGTTAGTGAAAATAAGAAAAATGGTATTCTGATATATCATGCTTTTGTGGCCACACGATAATATGCACTTTTAATAAAGGCAGTTAAAGGTTGAAATTGCACTGACGGGGGTCCCCAGTGTGTGACAGGATCACGTAAAAAATCAGTAAACAACTGACAGTCCCTTTCTTATAAGTGAGAAGGGTTTACTTTCGATTTTTATGTCTTATGTGTCTTGTTGGCCTGTAGCATAAAGCTGTTTTTTTTTTATTATTATTATGTATCCTTCAGGCATTCTAGCAATCAAGGGGATATTACAAGAGAAGATCAAAAATCTTTTTTGCTCCTAATCCATAAATACCGAAAATATGCATTTGGGTTTCACAATTATACTGGAGGAAAAAGCACTCCTCACTAGTATAAGAAAATCTAAGGCCAGAAGTCAGAGAGATATCAAAGTTAGTTGTAAAAACCAGTCTTGGCAGGAAAAAAAATAAATTATTTACTTCCTTTTTTGGAACTGATTTGTTGAACGCCTATGTTGTCATATTCTAGATGTTGCCATCTCTATCACTTTTGATTTCCCCTTTTATCTCTCACTCTGTACATGAAAACCATTGGGGCATGTTGTTGGCTGTAACTTTCAAATAAAACCAGAAACTGTCACCTCAGCTGTTAACCATTTTGGTCCAATCATTGCTTACCTGGAACTATTATTGGGCTCTTTACTGCTCCCCACTTAACTCCTAGAGTTCCTTTTAAAACAAAAATTAAATTGTGTACTTTCTTTGGCAACATCTTGCAATGGCACTAGTTTTCAATCAGAGTAAAAGCTGAAGTCTTTACAGTAACTCCAATGCCCTACACAATCAGGTTTGGACATAATTCTCCTTACTTTCTTGTGCTGTGTTTTAGCTGGCTGGCTCAGATGACCAAGATTCTCTGGAGAATTCCCAGGCCCTAAGATACCACAAAGCTAGGAGCCACTAGGTGAAAGGAGCCTAGGCCCCTGAATGCCCCCCTCCCCCTGGCAACAGCAGTGATGGGATAGTAAACTGAGGGAAAAATAAACATAATATGGTTAAACCATTGGGATATTTTGTGGGGTTTTTTCAGTATTTAGCCTACCCTGAGTAAAGAACCATGATATATAGAGGTAACACAAGCTATTTTGAAAGAGAGTATATTACTTGTGCCAAACAAATTCTGTATGCTATACATTCAGTGTCCTTGAAAGAGGGTAATATTGCTCTGGGTTGGATGGATTAGGGGAAGATTCACCTGAATGATAGTCAAGGTTCTTGAAGGATGAATAAGGATTGAATAGGTAGAACAAAATAAGAGAAGATCATGTGAGGGGGGAGCACTGGAAAGTTCCAAGTGGTAGCTGTGGGAATGTGGAAGACATGTTTGGTACAGTCAAAAAACCAGGAAAGAGTCAGGGATAAAGACAAAAACCTAATAGGAATGCCTGCAACCAGGAAAAATGTTGAGCAAATAAGTGTTGCCTATTCTTCCATACTAAATCTGTGATATGATTTCACAGTCATACCTCAGAACTTCTTATGACTAGTAACTATATTCCCACCAAAATATCAATTTCCAGCAACATCCTTTTAACAGCACCTCTAATCCTTCCAACTGATTTGCCCTGAAACCCTTGGCTCAAGAATTTTTGGCCTTTACTTTTATCAAATCCACCTATTTTTCACTATGCATGCCCTCATTCTCCCTTACTGTCCTCTTTTCCAGGCATAAATTCCATAGTATCAGGAATCACCATTCCATTGTTGCCCTCAGTCTCCTCCTATTGTACTTGCCCATCAGATTTCCAGCCCCAGTTAATTCCAATAACTACTATTGTTATATTTGCATACAGATGCAACAACTAGATGGAAAACCCTAGAAAAAACTACACAACTGGACTGATTGATATACTTTTAAATTCCAGAACTTAAACTTCAAATTTACACTCAAACACATTTACATAGTATGGTTTTCCCACTCTTTAAAATGGCTATTGTGAATGTTTTTTCAGTGTCCTCAAATTGCCATGTGCTCTTTCTCCACCGTGAGTTTCTACTTTATTTACAGCTACTACTCACAGTTAATTGGAAGCAATTATATCTACCACCACATCTGCACCCATGCAATTCTATTAGTATTCTATTTTTAGTCCTTTTACAATTTAAGAGAAGTCTTTTTTCTTACTTTATGCCAACTCTTCTATTTTGTGTTGAATCCTATACTGCTGTCTTTATCAAGACAGGGATTTTATTCCCGTACTTTTTCCCTGTCTTCTGCATTTTATCAATTTCCCCCTTTCTACTGGAGAATACACATTAACATAAAAATATGATCCTGTTCTACTTCCATTTAAAAAAATAAGCAAAACAAAACAAAAATTCTTTGTATATATGTACAACATCTTCTTTATCCATTCATCTGTCGATGAACATTTAGGTTGCTTCCATGTCCTGGCTACTGTAAATAGTGCTGCAATTACTCAGCCATAAAAAATGAATGAAATTGGGTCATTTTTAGAGACATGGATGGACCTAGAGTCTGTCATACAGACTGAAGTAAGTCAGAAAGAGAAAAACAAATATGGTATATTAATGCATATATGTAGAAAAATGCTACAGATGAACCTATTTGCAGAACAGGAATAGAGACGCAGACGTCGAGAATGAACATGTAGACACGGGGGATGGGATGAATTGGCAGATTGGGACTGACACATATACAATACCAAGTGTAAAACAGATAGCTAGTGGGAACCTACTGTATAGCACAGAGAGCTCAGCTTGGTGCTCTGTGGTGACCCAGATGGGTGGGATGGGGGGAGGTCCACGAGGGAGGGGATATATGTATACGTATAGCTGATTCACTTTGTTGTACAGCAGAAACTAACACAACATTGTAAAGCAACTATACCCCAATAAACAAACATTTAAAAAATTAAAAAAAAAATCTTTCATTTCACATTCTCTAATTACCCTCATGTCCTTGCACTTTTTCTTTTTCTAAATTTTTATTGTCCTTCAACCCAAAATTTCTAAGGAGAATGGCCTCTGTCCATCAGCTCCAGTTCTTTACCTCTATTTCACTTTCTTCACAATGGCAGCCTGGCTTCTTTCCATGATATCAAGCCCAAGTGGGCACATCTCTGTCTCCATCATGTTTGTCATCATAGCAGCGTTTGATACATGAACTTCCTCCTAATTTAGGGGTCATTTTCTTCTCATCATGTCTCTGACTTATGCTCTCCTGGTTTTCTTTCTAATTCACTGACTACTTCTTCCTAAATTTCCATTTTGCCTGTCTCCCCCACATTTTTCAACCTCACTTCAGGTTTTACTTGAACTGTATACTTCTAGCCCTGACTTCCCTGAGAGTCCAGATTTCTATATTCAACCACCTAATCAACCTCTGTATAAAGGTGTCACAATCTTAAGATTTTCCAAACAGAGTTCTCAATTTTTCCCTAGGTTTCATACTCTCCAAGCCTTCACAATTTCAATAAATGAACTTAGTGAAAAAAAAAAATAGTATGCTCAAATACTCAAGGCAAAAATTTGAGTCATCCATATTTTCTCCTTTTTTCCTTATTCTCATATCCATCTACAAAATTTAAACCAAATCTACCTTCCTTTCTTCATCTCTACAGGTGATTTTAATATTGATTTTATTATTCCATTATATTAGGAATTTTAAAGTGTTAAAATACTGATATCTCTTTATGTAATGGCTGATTTTAGGCATTTATCAGCAAGTTTTGGCACTCTGTAGAATTTCCTTATTCTTCCCTTCTGCTGCTTTCTTTTACCCTTACCCCTTGACATCTTCATCCCAAGCCTCTCAGACTTTCTTTACCCCATAACTCTTATAATTTTCATATCATTGCTCTTCTTCTTATCTTTCTTCCTCCTACTAAATAAAAAGACTGTGCTTAGTAATGTGGAAAGAACATTTTGAAATTAGCATATATCTGGTGGGGAGGGAAAGGGATTGATTGAGTAGGGCTTCCTTCCTGCTAGAAGGTTAATAAATCAATTTGGTGGCCAGTGAGAAGTTCCTTAGTAGAGGAGATATACTAACTTCCTCTTAAGGGTCTCAAACAGGGCAGGAAGGCCTGAGCCACCTTTGAGAAGTTACATTAGAGGCAGCAGTTTGGAGTGGTCCTTAGGCTTAGTGGACGGAAGTCAAAGGAAGCACAGAGCCATTAGCAGCTTATAATTTACATTAGAATGATAATGTATTCTTTGCGTTTATAGTTCTATTAGTTTCTGTTTTACTTGATGTTTTGAAATGTGCTTATATTTTTATTTGAAATATAGTGAATTTTAATTTTATAGGCATTTTGAAAAATACATTTTGAACATATTTTTCTTAATAGACACAATGCATTACATATACCATAACATTGGTATTCCTAGTGTTATGGTATTTCACAAAATAAATACTATGGTATTTTAAAGGATAAATGACCAATAAGATGATTGACACTAGCCTGCTTCTATAATCATCTAGAACCACTGTCCTCTTAGCTCACTATATTCTTTCCATGTTCATCTCCATTTTGTTTCTGACTCTAAACACTTTCCTGTCTCAGGCTTTATATTTCTTGTTCCCTCTGTCTGGAATGTATTTGCCATGACTCTTTGCATAGTGGTTACGTTGCACCCTTTAGGTTTCATTTAAATGTCATCTCCCTAGCTAAGCAGTACTCCCCAGACCCCTGTTCCACTACCACACTACCACCCTATCGCATTTTGAAATGTTTGTTTATGTTTGTTTTGTACTTATTCATGATCTCACTTCTAGGACTAGAATAATAATCTTATGAATATTGGGATTTGGTCTTTCCCATTCACCATCATATCCCCTGAATGTAGAGTGATATCTGACACATAGTATTATCACAATAAATACTTTTAAATAAAATAATGAAAACATATATAAGCATTCATTCAACGTTTTACATTGTGACCTCCACATTCCAAGAAATCTTCTTGATGTGGGGTACATAGCAGTGAACGACATGAATAAAATCTAAGATACTGTGGATTTTATAAGTTAGTAGGGTGGGGGAGATAAGATTCAGAGCAAGTAAATGTGTCATTGGAAATATATGGTATGGAGACAGTCAAGCAGTAGAGAGTGATGGGGGATGCAGTATTACTTAGATAGGATTGTGGATCAAGAATGTCATCTACCATATCAGCAAACAAAGGATGTTTTGGCCATCAAGCCAGCAGCCACTGCAGCCACCCCCAGCTGTTCACTCTGAAGGGATTCAGGACGGAGAAAAGCAGAATACTGGCCCTAGATAGTTAAAGTGCATATCAAAGGAATGATTGCAGTGAGCCCAAACTCTCTCATCTTCCCATAGATAGAAATCTGGTAACTTGAGATGTCTAGTTTTCTTTAATTAACAGTGATGTTTTGATGTTCCAACTACCTGGTTTTTGTTGCAAAAACTCCTATATATCCTGGCTCCTTCCATACCTTTTCAGAAGCAGTCCCTCAGAGCGATCTAAGAGGCTGTCTTCTGGGCTAAAGTCCTCAGAACGTCCACTGAGTGAAACATAATTCTCAACTTTTAGGTTGTGCATTTTTTGTTCAGTCAACAGGATGGTCAATAAAAGCCTTGTAAATGAGGTGATACTCAGTTCCATATCAATATTTTTCATTTAGATTATAGAACAGGAATTAAACAACCTAAACTTTGTGTGACAATTTGACACATATCTCAATAGTATGTTTGCCATTGTTCAATGGTCCTGTCAATCAACTGTTAATGATGGCAAGCAAACTGGTCAGTAGCAATTTTGGATACCTCCATTTCACCTCCATTATTTTGACTCTGAACAAGTAACTCAATGATATTAAGATTGAAGGCATTTGAATCAAAAACCTGAATTAATATTATCTGCATTTTATCCGATATCCTTATGTTTTTCCTTCCCATTTCAAAGGAAATTATATTCCTTCCTACCCATGTGCCTTCACTCCCATTACTTTCCAATATCTGAAGAACTGTTACTCTTTATTATAATGTGTGTCTCTCTCTCTTTCTTCTCTTTTTTCCCTTGCTCTTACCCTAACTCTGTCTCTTTCTTGAAGGGGCCCTTTGCTGATCTCACACATGCTTGGTTATTCTAGTTTGGGAAACAAATGAACCAAATCATCAAATATATTTTACCACTTGAGCTTCTTAATATTACTTCTTTCTTTTTCTACTCTAACACATGTCTACAACACACAACTTGCACCTCAGTCCCAAAGTTCCTTCCCAGAATAACATTCAACTTTTATTTGACACGTATTTCAATTATGTCAAACACTATGTTATATAATCTGAGAAATATCGTTCTATCTTAACGTCTCCACATGTGAATTAATTATTGTTGTACCTGAGCAGGACCCTAGGCGGCCTGCCTGGGACAGACTTTTCCCCCATATCCTTTGTTGTAGCTCCTCTCTGAAGTACCCAGATAATAGTATCTCATGCATATTTCCTGAGTTTTTCAGATGCTAAAAACCACCGTCAAATGAAAGAAATTAACTACCTGATGATCATGAGCCCATAGTCCCCCGACATACTGGCACCTAAGGACTGATGATGTCAGCCACCCTGTTACCTCAACATCAACCAATCAGAGAATTGTGCACGAGCTGATCACATACCCTGGGATGCCCCTCCCTCACCTGGCCTTTAAAAATGTTTTGCTGACACCCTTTGGGAGTCCGGGGTTTGGGGGGGCATGAGCCACCTGTTCTTTTTGCAAGGCCCTGCTCCAAACTCGAACGTTTTGGTTCCTTTGGCCTCACTGTGCATCGGGCATACAAACTTGAGTTCACTAACATTATTTCCATTTTACAGCTGAAGAAATTCAAGGTGGTTTAGTTTCTTTTGCAAATAATAGGGTTAATAAACAGCAATGCCAAGGTTTAAACCCAGGGTTTCTAATTCTAAATCTTCTTTTCCCTAATCTCTGAGATTATTCATGATTTTCTCATTTCTGTATCCAACAATCTTTTCTATTTTATTTTTGTTTTTATTATTAATGACAGCTTTCGAAATCATACTTTATGTAACTGCCTCTATTATGCTTTTCTTGACATATATAATCATATTAATTAATATGTGAGAAATTCACTGTAGACAACATATTCCCATAATCACCCGATTGAATTTCCATTACAACATTTCAAGTCAATATTCTTTTTTTTGCGGTATGCGGCCACTGTTGTGGCCTCTCCCGTTGCGGAGCACAGTCTCTGGACGCACAGGCTCAGCGGCCATGGCTCACGGGCCCAGCCGCTCCACCGCATGTGGAATCTTCCCGACTGGGGCACGAACCCGCGTCCCCTGCATCTGCAGGCAGACTCTCAACCACTGCGCCACCAGGGAAGCCCCAAGTCAATATTCTAAATACACATGTGCTTAATTTCAGGTCCTTTTTCCAAAGAAGTATTTTTTTTCTCGTTTTGGTAGTTTAGCATGTTGAATACATGAATACTGAATGATCATGGTGGAACTTATTGAATTCTAGGTTTAAATTAATCAAAACAAATATGCACACTTCCAAATTATTGCACTTCTGAACCTTATTCATGGTGATTTCTTCTGAAATTACAAAATCACAGGTGGTATGACTATGTTTGGTTTTTCCAATCATTTTCTTCAGGCATACAGGGTTTTATAAAGCATCTCGCTGTACTAAAAAGGATATTCATTTTAAGCTGCCTCTTCAAAGTCATTCCCTAAGACTAAGATACTGTTTATGTTAACATTCTACTCTATCACTGCTTTAGTTTCACCGACATGCTTCCACATTCTGTCAATGCCATGTTGTACTCTGAAATTCTGTCCCCAAATAGCACACTACCTATCAAGATATAAACAATATTGCTTTTTTAATTTCCAGGGAAAAAAGTCAAACCTAAGTATACTTGAGAGAAAACTATAATTACTTCACATAATTAATTACTTTTCTATAACAGCAACTGTGGCAATTACTCATTCTAAGAAAGTCTAATCACATTACAGAAATCTGATCCTATTATTTAGCTCCCAACACAGGCAGGAATACTTTTACCATGTTGGTCTGTACTGAGACCTGTTTCATTGTGTCATATTCATGTGGTTTTTACCATCCTAGATTTTCCTAATTTTTGAAGCTAAACAGCCATGAACCTAGATGTCAACTGCTGGTTGTTTATAGGTCCTCCAGCTTTAGAAATTTTCCTTCTTCTTCTTTTTTTTTTTTTTTTTTTTTTTTTTTTTAGTATGTTAAATAAATTGGCTTGTAGAGGTACTGCACAAATTGTGGAAAGTTCAAATTCTTCTACCTCCACCACCTGCTCTCTGCAATGTCTCTGAGAGCTCACTGGGAGTTTAATGTCTCTTATTACATCTTGTTCCCAAAGTTCTATTTCCCCCCAATTCCTAATTTCGTCCATGAACAATTTGTTTTTCTTGTCTTCATCCTAAAATGACACAAACATAGAACAGAGAGATTTTTCCTTGACTTCTGCAAAATACCATTAACATAAAGTGATTGTGTATGGTATATAGTCTTAAGTCATAGATTTGGGGTTGACAGTGGAGAAGGGATAGTAGTCTTAGGAATATCTCACTGGACAAATATTTTCTTCCAGTTCTTGTCCTATTGCTCTGTTGCTCCTCTCTGCCTTTTTCTTCTCTAAGTTGGTTACATGACAAATTTTTTAAATGCCTCCCATTTTATAAAGTAGAATCATTCAGCTCTTTCTGTCTCTTAGGTTGGCCCATTTTAGCCAAGCTTTAAACACACTATTTTGAAAACCAAAATTGTCCATCAATACATTTTGTGAACACATGACATTTCTTTTTTTGAGAGAATTTTGCTACCAGTTTTTAAACTGTTATTTAGTTTTATTCCCTCTATAGTTTTCCTTTAGCAAAATCTTTATATTACCTGAAAATGACTTCTAACTTGAGACCATACACCCTCTCTCACTCACCGATTTTAAATTCTCTGAGTGGCATTTGAATAGAGTTGAAGCATACCATCTAACAGAACTACATATATTATTACGTAGACTGATTACAGAAAGATTGGCTCTTCATTGGTGTCAAATGGCATCAAATTGTGGGTTTTGCTCCCGGGTACCCTGTAACTGAATCTGGCTGCTCTTCTTTTCAGGGCACTAGCTCCCCCTGTTCCATTTAATATGCTATTGAATTTCTGTCTCCTTTATGGGAGACATTCTTTATTTCAGCCAATTCCCCTTCTACATTACTCTGTTTAGGTGCTCCGTATATACATTTTATTCCAAAAAATGTTCATCCTCCCTGTGATGTTAACAAATGAAGGTGTGTTTTTGAGTTCTAGTCCACCTGAATACCCTGGGTGGAATAGAGCAGACTTCTTCTACTGTTGCTTCACTTTCTAGTGTTAGAGGCACAATGTCAGAGGAATTATCAAAACTCTCCAGTTCTGAGCAACTATTTCTTAATAGCCAATGTAACCTTCTTATTTTTGATACTACCAAGTTTTTAATATATAGTATAATTTTCATATATTGTTAATCTGAACTCTGAACTTCACTTACCTAGAAAAAGTTGATTAATGAGATTTTTGCAAATTACTAGACTGTTTATGATGATTCTTCTATCTAGGTGATGAAGATATTTGATATTCCTAACATGTTACGTGTCTAACACTTTATGATGCCCTGAATTTGAGTACTGTACTTTATTTGATTGCCTTTTTAAAAGTTTTATGCCTTGTTAAGCAGATTTCTTAGAAGAGTGACTCTTCCCCAAACTTTAAAGAAACTTAGTCAACAAGTGGGTAAATCCCACTTGGTCATGGTGTATGATCCTTTTAATGTGCTGTTGGATTCTGCTTGCGAGTATATTCCTGAGAATTTTTGCATCTATGTTTATCATTGGTATTGGCCTGTAATTTTCTTTCCTCGTGACATCTTTGTCTGGTTTTGGTATCAGGGTGTTGGTGGCCTTGTAGAATGAGTTTGGGAGTGTTCCTCCCTCTGCTATATTTTGGAAGAGTTTGAGAACGATAGGTTTTAGCTCTCAAAATTTTTGATAGAATTCTCCTGTGAAGTCATCTGGTCCTGGTCTTTTGTTTGTTGGAAGATTGTTAATCACAGTTTCAATTTCAGTGCTTGTGACTGGTCTGTTTATATTTTCTATTTCTTCCTGGTTCAGTCTCAGAAGGTTGTGCTTTTCTAGGAATTTGTCCATTTCTTCAAGGTTTTCCATTTTCTTGGTATATATGTGCTGGTAGTAATCACTCATGATCCTTTGTATTTCTGCACTGTCAGTTGTTACTTCTCCTTTTTCATTTTTAATTCTATTGATTTGAGTCTTCTTTATTTTTTCTTGATCGCTCTAGCTAATTGTTTGTCAATTTTGTTTATCTTCTCAAAGAACCAGCTTTGAGAGCTTCCCTGGTGACATAGTGGTTGAGAGTCCGCCTGCCGATGCAGGGGACACGGTTTCGAGCCCCAGTCCAGAAAGATCCCACATGCCACGGTGTGGCTGGGCCTGTGAGCCACAACTACTGAGCCTGCGTGTCTGAAGCCTGTGCTCCGCAACAAGAGAGGTCGCGACAGTGAGAGGCCCGCTCACTGCAATGAAGAGTGGCCCCCACTCGCCGCAACTAGAGAAAGCCCTTGCACAGAAACGAAGACCAAACACAGAAAAAAATAAATAAATAAATTTATTTTTATTTTTTAAAAAAGAAAGAAATACAGAATCTCCAGCCCCTACCCCAGACCTGTTGAATCATAATCTGCAATTTCACATCATCCCCAGGTGACTCAACTGTTCATTCAAGTTTAAGGAAAAAAAAAACAACAACGAGCTTTTAGTTTTATTGATCTTTGCTGTTGTTTCCTTCATTTATTTTTAATTTATTTCTGATCTGATCTTTATGATTTCTTTTCTTCTGCTAAGTTTGATTTTGTTGTTGCTGTTCTTTGTTCTCTAATTGCTTTAGGTGTAAGGTTAGGTTGTTGAGATGTTTCTTGTTTCTTATGGTAGGATTGTATTGCTATAAAGTTCCCTCTTAGAACTGCTTTTACTGTATCCCATAGATTTTGGGTCATTGTGTTATCATTGTCATTTGTTTCTAGGTATTTTTTTATTTCATCTTTGATTTCTTCAGTGATCTCTTTGTTATTAAGTAGTGTACTGTTTAGCATCCATGTGTTTGTACTTTTTACAGATTTTTTCCTTTGATATCTAGTTTTATAACGTTGTGGTCAGAAAAGATAATTGATATGATTTTAGTTTCCTTAAATTTCCCAAGGCTTGATTTGTGACCCAAGATATGATCTATCCTGGAGAATGATTCCATGAGCACTTGAGAAGAAAGTGTATTCTGTTGTTTTTGGATGGAATGTCCTAAATATATCAAGTAAGTTCATTGTGCTTAATGTATCATTTAAAGCTTGTCTTTCTTTCTTTCTTTCTTTCTTTCTCTCTCTCTCTCTCACTCTTTATCTCTTTTGCTCTTTCTTTCTTTTTTTTTTTTTTTTTTTTTTTTTTTTTTTTTTTTTTTTTTTTTGTGGTATGCGGGCCTCACTGTTGTGGCCTCTCCCGTTGCGGAGCACAGGCTCCGGACGCTCAGGCTCAGCGGCCATGGCTCACGGGCCCAGCCGCTCCGCGGCATGTGGGATCTTCCCGGACCGGGGCACGAACCCGTGTCCCCTGCATCGGCAGGCGGACTCTCAACCACTGCGCCACCAGGGAAGCCCTGCTCTTTCTTTCTTTTTCTTTCTTTCCTAGAAAGCCTGTTTATTGATTTTTCTCTCCATGTACATTTTAGTTAGTTGTGTTGCTCTCTATCAAGAAATCCATTATTGGGGCTTCCCTGATGGTGCAGTGGTTGAGAACCCACCTGCCAATGCAGGGGACACGGGTTCGTGTCCTGGTCTGGGAAGATCCCACATGCCATGGAGCGGCTAGGCCCATGAGCCATGGACACTGAGCCTGCACATCTGGAGCCTGTGTTCCACAATGGGAGAGGCCACAACAGTAAGAGGCCCATGTACAGAAAAAAAAAAAAAAAAAAAAAGAAATCCATTATTAACCTAATTTTATAATGGAGGAAGTGGTAAAAGATTCTTATCACCTTCTGTGGAATCTATAAACTTAAGACCAAAATGAAGAGCAATATAGGAAATTTTGGATAATCAATCCACTGGTGAAAGTGGAGTAAATTAGTCCCCTACTATGATTGTGTTACTGTCAATTTCCCCTTTTATGGTGTTAGTATTTGCCTTATGTATTGAGGTGCTCAATCTTCTTGGATTGATCCCTTTATTACTATGTAGTGTCCTTCCTTGTCTCTTGTAATAGTTTATATTTTAAAGTCTATTCTGCCTGATATGAGAATTGCTACTCCAGCTTTCTTTTGATTTCCATTTGCATGAAATATCTTTTTCCATCCCCTTACTTTCAGTCTGTATGTGTCCCTAGGTCTGAAGTGGGTCGCTTGTAGACAGGATATATATTGGTCTTGTTTTTGTATTCATTCAGCCAGTCTATGACTGTTGGTTGGAGCATTTAACCCATTTACATTTAAGTTAATTATCGATATGTACGGTCCTATTACCATTTTCTTAATTGTTTTGGGTTTGTTATTGTAGGTCTTTACCTCCTCTTGAGTTTCCTGCCTAGAGAACTTCCTTTAGCATTTGTTGTAGAGCTGGTTTGGTGGTGCTGAATTCTCTTAGCTTTTGCTTGTCTGTAGAGGTTTTAATTTCTCCATCGAATCTGAATGAGATCCTTGCTGGGGAGAGTAATCTTGGTTGTAGGTTTTTCCCTTTTATCACTTTAAACACGTCCTGCCAGTCCCTTCTGGCTTGCAGAGTTTCTGCTGATAGATCAGCTGTTAACCTTATAGAGATTCCCTTTTATGTTATTTGTTTGTTTTCCCTTGCTGCTTTTAATATTTTTTCTTTGTATTTAATTTTTGATAGTTTGAATAATATGTGTCTTGGCATGTTTCTCCTTGGATTTATCCTGTATGGGACTCTCTGTGCTTCCTGGACTTGATTAACTATTTCCTTTCCCATATTAGGGAAGTTTCCAACTAATCTCTTCAAATATTTTCTCAGTCCCTTTCTTTTTCTCTTCTTTTTCTGGGACCCCTATAATTCAAATATTGGTGTGTTTAATGTTGTCCCAGAGGTCTCTGAGACTGTCCTCTATTCTTTTCATTCTTTTTTCTTTACTCTGCTCTGCAGTAGTTATTCCCACTATTTTATCTTCCAGGTCACTTATCCAGTCTCTGCCTCAGTTATTCTGCTATTGATTCCTTCTAGAGAATTTTAAATTTCATTTATTGTGTTGTTCATCATTGTTTGTTTGTTCTTTAGTTCTTCTAGGTCCTTGTTAAACATTTCTTGTATATTCTCCATTCTATTTCCAAGATTTTAGATCATCTTTTCTATCATTATTCTGAATTCTTTTTTAGGTAGACTGCCTATTTCCTCTTCATTTGTTTGGTCTGGTGGGTTTTTGCCTTGCTCTTTCATCTGATGTGTGTTTCTCTGCCTTCTCATTTTGCTTAACTTACTGTGTTTGGGGTCTCCCTTTCACAGGCTACAGGTTCGTAGTTCCCATTGTTTTTGGTGTCTGCCTCCAGTGAGGAAAGTTGGTTCAGTGGGTTGTGTAGGTTTCCTGCTGAAGGGGACTAATGCCTGTGTCCTGGTGGATGAGGCTGGATCTTGTCTTTTCCGTGGGCAGGTCCATGTCCAGTGGTGTTTTTTGGGGTGTCTGTGACCTTTTTATGATTTTAGGCAGCCTTTCTCCTAGTGGGTGGGGTTGTGTTCCTGTCTTGCTAGTTGTTTGGCATGGAGTGTCCTGTACCTTAGCTTGCTTGTTGTTGAGTGGAGCTGGGTCTTGGCATTGAGATGGATATCTTTGGGAGATTTTTACCATTTGATATTACATGAAGCTGTGAGGTCTCTGGTGGGCCAATGTCCTGAACTTGGCTCTCCCACCTCAGAGGCACAAGTCTGACACCCGGCTGGAGCACCAAAACCCTGTCATCCACATGGCTAAGAATAAAACAGAGAAGGGAAGAAGAAAGAAAGAAAAGAAAGAAAAGAAAGAAAAGAAAGAAAAGAAAGAAAAGAAAGAAAAGAAAGAAAAGAAAGAAAGAAAGAAAGAAAGAAAGAAAGAAAGAAAGAAAGAAAGAAAGAAAAAGAAAGAGGAATAAACTTATTAAAATAAAAAACACAAAATTAAAACTAAAAAAAAAATTAAGTAATTTTTTAAAAAAGAAAGAAGAGAGCAACCAAACCAAAAAACAAACCCACCAATGATAACAAGTGCTAAAAACTATTAACACAGAAGCATACACATACACACTCACAAAAAGAGAAAAGGAAAAATATATATATATTGTTGCTCCCAAAGTCAACTGCCTCAATTTGGGATGACTCATTGTCTCTTCAGGTATTCCCAAGATGCAGGGTACATCAAATTGATTGTGGAGATTTAATCTGTTGCTCCTGAGGTTGCTGGGAGAAGTTTCCCTTTCTCTGCTTTGTTCACATAGCTCCTGGGCTTCAGCTTTGGATTTGCACCCGCCTCTCCATGTAGGTCACATGAGTGCATCTGTTCCTTGTTCAAACAGGACAGGGTTAAAGGAGCAGCTGATTAGGGGTCTCCGGCTCACTCAGGATGGGAGGACGGATGGGTACAGATGCAGGGTGAGCCTTTGGTGGCAGTGGCTGGCCTGATGTTGCAACAGCCTGAGCCACACCGTGTGTTCTCCCGGGGAAGTTGTCCCTGGATCACGGGACCCTGGCAGTGGTGGGCTGCACAGGCTCCTGGGTGGGGAGGTGTGGATAGTGACCTGTGCGTGCACACAGGATTCTTGCTGGCTGAAGCAGCAGCCTTAGTGTCTCATGCCTGTTGTGGTCCGCACTGATAGCCACAGCTCATGCCCATCTTTGGAACTCATTTAGGCAGCACTCTTAATACCCTCTCCTTGCACACCACAAAACAAAGAAGCAAGAAACAGTCTCTTGCCTGTTTGGCAGTTCCAGATCTTTCCCTGGACATATTCCTGGCTTGCTGTGGCACACTAGCCCCCTTCAGGCTGTGTTCACGCAGTCAACCCCAGTCCTCTCCCTGGGATCTGACCTCCGAAGCTGAAGCCTCAGCTCCCAGACCCCACCTGCCCCGGTGGGTGAGCAGAGAAGCCTCTCTGGCTGGTGAGTGCTGGTCAGCTCTGATCCTCTGTGCTGGAATCTCTCTGCTTTGCCCTCCACACCCCTGTTGCTGTGCTCTCCTCTGTGGCTCCAAAGTTTGCCCCACTCCCATCCCCTTTCTCTGCCAGTGAAGGGGCTTCCTAGTGTTTGGAAACCTTTCCTCCTTCACAGCTCTCTCCCACTGGTGCAGGTCCCGTCCCTGTTTTATTGCTTTTCTTTTTTCATTTTACTTTTGCCCTACCCAGGTATGTGGCGGAGTTCCTTGCCTTTTGGGAGGTCTGAGTTCTTCTGTCAGCATTCAGTAGGTGTCTGTAGGATTTGTTTCACATGTAGATGTATTTCTGATGCATTTGTGGGGAGGAATTTGATTTCCATGTCTTACTCTTCCACCATTTTAAAGGTCTCCCTATTTTTTTTTTTTTTTTTTTTTTTTTTTTTTTTTTTTTTTTTTTTTGCCATACACGGGCCTCTCATTGTTGTGGCCTCTCCCATTGTGGAGCATAGGCTCCGGATGTGCAGGCTCAGTGGCCATGGCTCATGGGCCTAGCCGCTCCGCGGCATGTGGGATCTTCCTGGATTGGGGCACGAACCCGTGTCCCCTGCATTGGCAGGTGGACTCTCAACCACTGCACCACCAGGGAAGCCCCCCTACTTACTTCATTTTAAAGAAAATATCTGCCAAGCATACAAGCTTGAATAACAGTTCATAACTTCTGCACATTAATCTAGTAAAAACATCTATTTGTTCTTAATTCATGCTTTCTCTAAACATTAAGATTAATCACTTGTAGACACACAAGTCATACACTCTCAATTTATTTTCCTAACTGTGAAGAGTCCATTTAGAGCATATGGCTGTGGAATATGAGTGTTTGGGGGGAATGAAGGCAGATTGTGTACCGAAGGATAAAAGCAGGGAGAGCTAGGGTTCTCTGTGCAAAATGCTAGTACCTCTCTCTCTGCTTTAGTATACTTTTTCTTCCACTCATTCAAATACACTCAACACTTCACCGTCCACTTAAGCCCTGTCTTTTCCTGAAGTTTTTTGGTGTGAATTAATAAATGTGCCAGGAGAAGGTCTCCAGAAGATCTCTAATGCAACTATGATTAATATTAGGATTGCTTTATACCATAGAGACTCCTGGACATTTTTCCTCCCTCAGTGTATTTCCTGATTTGTTCATCAGTCCAAATGTCTGTAACCTTAGTGAACAAAGAATGTGTAGGATGTTTTTTCCTCTGGTTTATCCACAGCATCCAGGACATAGTCTGACTCAGAGTAGCATTTAATGCTTTTTTACTGGAAGAATAATACCAACGAAAGGCTACCAGCAGGTTTATATGTCAATAAGGAGAGAATATCCCATGATACAGAATGAATTCATGATTGAATCTGAAAAGTTTTATTTTTCTCCAATCACTGACAGGTTTTCCTTCTTCTGCCCTAGATGACATTCTCAATGAGTCATCAGCTTTCCATATATTTTAAGGTATTAAAACAAGGTATGCTTTGGTAATTGTGACTAATTTTTAGTATACTAATATACCCATCCCTGCCAAACCCAAACTTCAATCTGTCATCCCTCTTCTCCCCAGATTAGGTTTGCCCTGTGAAAAGGAGACCTGAGGTAGGGCCAAAGTGGAGGTTTTTTTCCTGTCATCCCTTCTCCTGACGAATCTTTCAGATTTTGTTGGAAAGATCAAGGCCAAAAATGTTAGTTGACTGGCACTGTTGTGATACTGTCACCAAGGCTATCTGCATGTCAGATGACAAAATGCTGATTCTCTGGTGGCTTACACATGATGGCTCTTTAAAGGTTTCTTATAACCCATCATGCTGCCCAGTTCCTGGATATGACAATATACCCTCTGACTGATGTCCTGTGCTGATGCCTCCCTCCCAGTTCCAGCCTGTAGGAGGCTACCTCTTTTTCTTTTTCTTAGTTCATCTCCTGTTACATGGCATTGACTAGAATCCATTGAGATGGGTCAAGCCCAGCCACCTCATCAGAATCAACTTCTGTCCCCCAGGAAGTTCACGACTTTTGCCCTTCCAAACACTAGTATTTAGTGCATCCTCTGTGAGCTTTTCATCTCATTCAGCCTTCAAGGGTAACTCTTATCAGCTTCATGACTTTAGGTAACAGGAGTTAGTTTCTATACTCTGACTACCATATCACCCACCTTCAAAGTCTAGGGAAAGCACCTCAGGCTTTCCGAAGATTTTTCTAGCATGTTCTCCTCCATCCCTCTCTTTGTAAGGGACATCTGAGTTTCTGTAGCTTAGCAAGTATTTAGTGGTGGAGTGAGAGACAGGTATCTTCTATTGCAGACACTCCCATTGCCACAAAGAGTTGCTCTGGAGCCTTCTCTCTTGGCTTGAGGAAAATACCTTCTTTCTTTCCCCTTCGTGATGGGAAGAGAAAACTCACTCCACTTCTGTCAGCTTTATATAGTCTGATGATTTTTTAACTTCTTTTAACTTTCCTTAAATTTCTTATTGTCTGATTGTTTAGGTAGAACTGTATTTGGCATCTTCTAGTAAATAACACACCCATGTGTCTAGCAACATTTCTTTCAAATATTGAGACACAATGTCTATTCTCAACTTTGAGGCTGTAGTAAAAGTTCTGAGATGATTGGAAAACAATATTAGAATACAGAAGGAGATTTAAAATAATATAGCCTAAGACGCTGTGTCACAAAGAAAGAAATGAGGAAATTCACAATTTGTGGCAAAGTTTAAATTAGTACACGGCCCTCCTAATTCTAGTCTATTTCCCCCCAAATGCGTTATTTTGCATTCTGGAGGGAATCATTCTGAAAACTTATAGGAAACTTAATTTAAAACAAGGTTCTGACCAAACAGAATAGCTTCATAGAATGGAATCATCTGAGTTCATGAAAAGACCATTTTTATAATCAGACCTATTTTATTGCTCTAAAAAAAATAAATCTCCTGGGATGGAATCTGAAACAGATTAGGTTCTTGCCAATTTATGCTACATAATGAGATTCTAGTGCATTATTTTTCCCCAATTCATTGCATTTATTTGACAATAACAACTGTTCGTTTCTTAAATTCAATATTCCATCATAGTTTGCCATCTTTAATTTCAAACTAATCTCTTTTTTGGTCTTTATTTCTATCGTTGACTCCACTCTTCTCCCACATGCTGGCTCAAAATAGCAGACTGGAGGATCTTTTATTTTCTCCTCTTTTATCCCTATGTCCAGTAAGTGTCAACTATACTGGATGTATCCATATATTGTTTCTAACCTCCAACCTATTCTTTCCATTCCCAGTTCTTCTACCTATAACTATTCACCATTCTCTCGTTTGGTATTCCTCTATTATTAAACATCCTCTGTTATTAAAAACACGATAAAATAAAATTTAAAACTTGTAACTATTCCTTAAAGTCCAATTTTCAGAATCATAGATTTAAGGATTAGAGGAAAAATTGATATCATCTGATCAAGCAAGCCCTTTGATGCTAAAAGTATCTTTATATAATAATCATTCAGCTCATGCCTGAGAACTGACAGACTCTCTTGAGATACAGTCGATTCTACCACAGACAGACACTGGTTGCTTAGAGTGATCTTCTTTTTAGACAAATTAATTGTACATCTCATTTTACTATACTTTGACTGGTTTGTCCCTTTGGATTTCTTTAGAATAAGTGTAAGCTGCTTATATATAACAAACTTTTAGCTACTTAAAGATAACAGTTGTTGGTTAGACCTTTAAAAAAATCTGTTGTTTGAGCTGAGAGTCTGGCTTATTTGCCATGTGACAATTCTTTCTTACTACGTGAAATAATAAGCTGATACATCTCACCAAGATATCAGGATACTGAAAATGATATTTATATGATACATCAAGGGGAAAAAAGGTTATTTTTTTCAGTCTTTGCATCTTGTTTTATGCCATGAACAATTATACTTGTTTACTAGACAATATACAAAGGCCAACTCTCAACATCCCAAATACAGAAGATAATCTGCAATTGAAAGTCATTACTGTTAATCTAGGTATAATAGAGGCAGGTCAAATCATTCTGTAAATCATGACCAGATTCTGTAAATCATTCTATAATATAGACCAGGGTTTATACCCAGAGTTTAACTACAAAAAGTATTTTGCCTGCCTCTCCTAAGACATTTGTATATTGGAGTTCTGAATATTTTACTCATTAGCTTACAAAAGTATCCATTAATTAATTCAGGGAAGACCTTGCAAGAAGAAGGAAGTTTCCCCTGAATCTGGTCAAAAATTACCTTAAACATTAGCTGAATTTTTAGTTTAGTTCTCATTCCTTTAATTTATTTTATCTTTTCTATTATAATATGATTTCAAATTTTTCCTCATCACTTGTTTTCCCTCCACTGAACACATTCTTATTTACTGATGTTTCCATAATATGATCTAGCCTAGATCTGAACATAATATTACAGTCACTGTTAGCAAATAGATGCAAAGTAGATCTATCCTCTCCCTTATTCTAGACATTGTTAATACAGCTGAAGATCATGCTAACTCCTTTTTGGTAAGCACATACCACTGCTGACTTCTAATGAAATCAATAAATAGCCATTGAATATTTGCAGGTTTAAATCCTCATTGCTGTCTTCTTTCTTCCAGACTTTTGCAGTAGTAACTTACCTATTCTCTCTGCCTACGTTCTTTCCCAAGCTCTAAAATCTATTTTTCTTTTGTAAAGAACCTAGCACAATCTTTTAACATATTATCAAGTTACAACTCTCCTCTGCTTAAAGTATGATCTGGTCATTGCCTCTCTATTTTCCCTTATCACTTTTCTTATCATATACTCTCTTCTTCCATATTGGTTTCCTCTCTTCTGTATTGGTTCTTTTTCAAACACAGTAAGTCTGTTTCCTCTTGATGACTTGACACTGTGGCTGAAACACTTTCTCCCAGATATTCACCCGGTTTCCTTTTCCACTTTTATTAGGTCTTTCCTTGGAGACCTACTCAGAGTGACCTTTCTTGATCATCCTGCATCAAGTAAAATCTTGCTACCCCATCTCCATACACATCACTTACTATCCCTTTACTCCACTTAATTTCTTTATAAGAATTATCTTTTTTAGGTCTTGTGTTATTTCATTTCTTGCTAAGTTGTCTCTCTTCTCTCCTAGAAAGTGAGTTCCTTAAGGACACAAATTTTGTCTGTCTTGTTCACTGCTATATCCTTGATGAACAGAGCAATATATAGTAGACACTGACTTAGTATTTGTTCAATTAACAAACAAATAAATTGGACTGAAAGATATTTGGAATTTATTAGGCCATTGGAACTGAGAATGAGATTATTTTTTTAAATTCCTTTTATCTCTGTAATCTCTAGCCCCAATACACAACATCTTTGAAACATAATATATATGCCATGTCCACTTGGAGCTTTTTATCCACAGCTATCATATTTTTTATAAGACAGACCAAACCATAAATAAAACAATGCTGCACCAAAAGTTCTACTGAATCTTATTTTAAAAAAACAGTTACTATCTTCAGAGTTATACTGAAATTAATATGGATCCAGGCCCCAATTTAAAATAGCTCTTCCTCAATTTAGGCATTAAATAAAGAGAGCTCTATGTCAGCAAAGATATTATCAGCTAGTACATCTCTCTGAATCACTATAAAAGGGCAGGTAAAGAGTATATAAGCCAAGTGTCCTCTTGGGGAACTCTAGAACCTCTTGAAGCAAAATCTGCCAGAATATGTGCTGAGTAGAAATGGGTGACATGAGGCCAGAGAAGCCTGATTAAATGCACTGATAATTTTAAAATTTTACCTAATTTATTTTTCTCTGCTTTATTTTTTCATTTCTTTTTTTTTCCTCTTTACTTCTTCCAAATTTTTACTGGCTATTTTCACAGTCCCCTAAACTAACCTAAGATAACTGCTACTTCTTTAACTCAAGACTTCAGAATGTCCAGACGAGGCTCAGCATAGTTATTGGTTAAGGTCAGTCAGTTAAGGTCATGCTGCAATCATAGCCAGCATCATAAACAGATCATTAGGAATAATTAAGTTATCTGACAAATTTCAGTGTTAAAGCAACACTGAGAATTAGAATGGAAAGCATTTTTTTTCAAATGCTAGAAAGAAAAATTTATTGTGTTGACATCTATATCGAATAAATATTACCAAATATAGAAGTTGATGACTAAATTTCAAGCAATCTGTAGTTAAATTGATTAATGGTTAGAAAAATAAGATGTTCCCAAAGAGCTAAAATAAACATAAAATTATACAGCACTTAACACTTTTCCATTCTCACAACTAATTATATAGGGTTTATTTTACACATGGTATACTTACAGAATTTGTGTCCTGATAAACCTATACAATTTATTTAAAGTCAAGGAGAGGAGAAATTTTTCCTTGCATTTGTTCTGCATCTCAACTGTGTCCAGCTTTCCTTAGTGCTCAGTGTATGTAACTGTCTCTCCATTTTACAGACAGAATTGACTTGTATTTGAACCAGTGAGTTACAAAAAAGTAGCTGTTTTCTTGCTGACAATGGCTCAAGCTAATGCATGGGGGCAGCTTCCCAGAAGCTCATACTAAGCAGTAAGACAATCTCTGCCATAAATAAACATATTTCACAGTAGTATTACTGTGATAGAAATTTATCTCTGTTTAAAGAATGATACTGTGAACATTCATTTACATTTTCATGTGGGCACTTGATACAATACAAATTCTTTGAGCATTATTTTAAAATAACAAAGAGAACCATTGTAGTACATGATTAATTTTTTATCAACAAATATTTGTCATCATTGAAAATAATAATGCCAGTCCAGTGTAAAAAGCATGGGATAACTTTCATGGCACCTTCTAGATTACAACATACTTTGATGTATAGTGCTTACTCCTTAACCAAACTCAAGGGGAAATATATTTTTAATAATATTTTATGTAAGATAAATAACATTTAGATGACAATAAATTAGTTAATTCTCTCTTTAATCTTTAAAACACTTAGAACACATTTTATCCTCAATTCTCTAGGATGCTTTCTTTAGTTGATGGTTTAATTTTATATCACTCCAGGAAGTGCTGACAATTTCAGATAATTTTTAACATTTCCTTTGCCTTTAAGATAAAAATAACAAATAAAACTCTCTAAATTCAGATGATGCACCCTCCTCCCCCTGCTGCCCTCCACCTTACTCACAAGGAGAAATTAAATTGTATTCTGATTAATTACATGTCTAATACCACCAGTGCACAGCTGATAAGAGTCAACTTGGTTTCCTGCACAGAGGTAGGCTCCATTATCATCAGGACTTCCTGGGGGACCAATACAATGTGCACATACATAATTTCAAAATGATCACAGAGGAGCCATAATCCATTTCTCTTTCTCATCTGCAGTAGCCCAGTCAGACTTAATATTATCAGGCACCTGTTTTCAGTAACACTTTTGTTTTCATTTCCTTTTAAAGTTATTAGGCAGCATTAGCTGACAGTGACAAAGTTCTGTGCTATTTACCACACTGCCAGTAAGAAGAAGGATAGTATTTGTATAAGCTTATCAATGACAGACATTCTCTGTTTAATAGTATATCATCCTCTTGGCAGAAGGAACAGGCTGTCACCTTTCCAATAAAATGGATTTAATCCAGTGGAGGAGAGTGGGGTCAAAGTAGAGAAAAAATGCCTTATTTGCCGGCTTGTTTTTGAAGCAATACAGCTTATATTGAAAGCATCTGAAAGTAACCCAAGGAAAGTAACTAGATGTACTTATGTAGGAAGGAGGTCAGTGTAGCTCTGAGCAACTGGATTTCCTCTTTTGCTTCCCCTTCATGTCACCTGCTAAGTTGAAAGAATTATTGTAGGAGGCAGCTTTCTCATTATTCTTCCACTAGTTACCCTCTATATGATGTTGGGCATATAACAGAACCTCCCTGAGCCTCATCCCTATTGAGAACAAACAGTATTTTACTTGCCCAAGTACAAGGAACTGGACCTCACAACCTCCAAATTATTTTTAATTCTAAGATTTATAAATGCAGTTAGAGAAATATATTTTTCATTTTAGAAGAGATATAAATACATCTAGCTTTAATAAATCTAATTAAATATTTTGTTATAATTTTGATAGAAATATATAAATAGAATTGTGATGTTGACAAATATAGGTTGGTACTGGGGAGTGCAAAAAGAACACCTTCAAAACTTTTCAAACAAAAGGGTGTGTGTTAATGAGTCTAATAATAGCTGTTTCTACCTATTCTAATAATACATATTAAAATTAATATTTGTATATAACAGTGTCCTATAAGGCTATTCTATTACATTTCACAGAAAGAAATCTATTTGTAATAAATATCATTGTAATAGGTTTCACCCACTGTTAAACATTTCAAAAGAAACTAGCCATATTTCAAAAGGAGTATAATGTGTAAGAAATCCATTGAATAGGGTATTCTGCATAACAGAGCAGAAAAATTTAAACCCTTTAATTTTTGTTGTTGTTATTATTTATTTATTTCAACATGAACACTGAATGAAAAGCAATTCACAAAGAACCTTGAAATGCCAGTCAAGTTGCTTATAAATCCTGAACCTTATTGTCTCCTCCCAATCATTATCTCTTCACATATTTGGAGGATAATATATCCTTGAAGAATCACATTTAAAGAATGTAATAACATGGATTTTGGCACAGTAGAGGTTGAAATGTTGATGCTTCTGGTCACATATATGCTCATAACTAGGCTTTAGTAATTATGATTCCTTCTCCAAACGATTTCACACATTCTATCATGAAAAGCTTAAATTGTATTGAACTCAATTAATTTCATATTGATAAATATAGTTTGACTGATTTTTAAAGCTTTTTAAAGCTCAGCTAATGAGGTTATTAGATCACAGTGCTCTCAGTGTCACTGTTTCTGAAATAAAGATACAAAGAAATTCCATTTTCTTAATTGTTAACTAAAACAGGATTGTTAATATTTGCATGTAAAACATTTATAGATATCAATAAAGATGTGGTAGAACTCAAAACTGAGCATGGTTATTTTTATTGCTTTATGCACACCTTTAAACCACTTTACTGAGGTATGATTATAATAAGCTGTACATATTTAGTGTATACAACTTGATGAGTCTGCAATAAGTATATACCCATGAAACCATCACCACAATCTATGCCATAAACATATCCAACACCTCCGAAAGTTATTGTCTGCCTTCTTGACATTATATTATTTTTATTGTTATTATTGTTATTAGTATTTTTATTATTTAGTGGTAAGAGTATTTAAAATAAATAAGATTTACCCTCTTGGCAAATTTCTAAGGGATACCACTTATATGAGGAAGCTAAAATAATCAAACTCATAGAAGCAGAGTAGAATGGTGGTTGCCAGGGACTGGAGAGAGCGGGGGAAAGAGGGAGTATTAGTCAAAGGTACACAGTTTCAATTATGCAAGATGCATACTTCCTACAGATCTACTATAGAGCATACATAGTGCCTATAGTTTGTAATACTGTATTGCATATTCTTTACAATATGCTTTTCCAGCTACTGTCTTTACGAGGTCAAATATACTTTTCTAATCCTTGAATCCGGTCTTGGCCTATGTGATTTGCTTTTGTCATTGAGACATTAGTAAACATGACAGAGAGGCTTGAACCATGCTTGCAAATTGGCACCTACCCTTTCTATTGCTGTACCTAGGAACCCGCAACCACAGCTAAGAGCCTGGGCTAGACCACTGGGTGATCAGAGACATGACCAGGTCATTCCCACTGCCTTTACTAGTAGGAGACAGTAACCAGCAGCATGGGTGAGACCACATGACACCATCCAATCCTATTCTTTCAACCCTCATGGGAAGATTTAGAGATCAGCTGAACCTGCCCAAATCAGAAGAACCACCAAACTGACTTTCAGAATTGTGAGAAATAATATTTTTGAATTTTTTGTTTGAGTTAAAATATTTGAGGATGATTTGTTATGGAGTTAAAGCTAATTAGCACAATAAACAATTGACATGTATTTAATCTATTATGTGGATTATATTTCTATAAACAGTAGTTTCTCTAACCTTAAAACACACACCCAGAAATGTACAGATTAAATTCACTCCTTCCTGACTTTCTCTTTTCCAAGTTATTTGTCATTTTTTTCTCTTTCTCTTCCTCAGCCCCATTTCTCAGAAAACAAAATTTATAGTAATTGTATTATTTTCCTCCTCTGCTAATCATTTCACAGCTCATTATCATAAGACAGATGTTCCCACTACTTCGTTAAAGGCAATTATCATTAGCATTAAAAGGAAGTGTTTTTAGTACTAATCTCATGTAACCTTCCTACAGCATTGCCACTACTGACTACTCCTTCTCAGAACCTGTTCTGTTATCACTCTTTCCTAGAATTTCTCCCAATTCACCATCCATGCTTTTCAAGCTATACTTTCTCTTGCCCCTTATTCATGCTTCTCAGAATTTCTTCCTTGCCTTATGACTCATCATTACCTACATAATCTTTGGGTGATTATTTTCCTCCCAGAGTTTCAAATTCATCTATACAATAATGAACCCCATAATGAACCCCAAATTTACTTTTAACTCAGTCATCTTTCTTACACTTTAAATATCTCCATCTGAGTGTGTCACAGATATCTGAAGCTCAACATGTGCATTATTGAGTTCAATATTTCCCCACTCTGAATTGCACCCCCTACTTTATTCAGTGTCCAAGCAAATGGCAATATCATCTACTCCATAAGCAAATTGAGATCCTTGTTATTTCCTCTAAAACAAAATATTTCATTTACCAACTTCTATATATTTTATTGCCAAAAAACATTTGAATCTGTCAGCTCTTGATGCCCTTCTCTACTGTTATGCTTAATCCATTGTTTCCATAAACCCAAACCAGTTTCCACTTTTATTAATATCATATTAATATGGAACATTTGTCACAAATAATGGACAAATACTGACATATTATTATTATTTTATTTTATTTTTTTTGCGGTACACGGGCCTCTCACTGCTGTGGCCTCTCCCGTTGCGGAGCACAGGCTCCAGACGCGCAGGCTCAGCGGCCATGGCTCACGGGCCCAGCCGCCCGGCAGCATGTGGGATCCTCCTGGACCGGGGCATGAACCCGCATCCCCTGCATTGGCAGGCGGACTCCCAACCACTGCGCAACCAGGGAAGCCCCTGACATATTATTTTTAACTGAAGTACATACTTTATTCAGATTTCCCTAGTTTTTAAATATATTTTTTTCTGTTGTAGGATCCTATCCAGGGTAATGCATTACATTCATTTATTATGTCTCCTTAGTCTCCTCATTCTGTGACAGCTTCTCCAATATTCCTTGTTTTTGAAGACCTTGAAAATGTTGAGGATTACTGGCCAGGTGTTTCATAGAATGCTCGTCAGTTGGGATTTTTCTGATATAGAGACACAGACTTTAGGAAGGAAAACTATAGAGGTGAGGTGCCATTCTCATCACATTATATCCTGGGTAAATGCTATTACTGTTGGTGTTGACCTTGTTCATCACTAGGTTGATGTAGTCCCTATCACTTTCCTCCACTGTAAAGCTACTTTCTTTGTTCCCCTTTTCTATTCTGTACTTTTTGGAGACACATCACTATGTGCAGTCCACACTTAAGGAAGGGGGAGTTACACTCCACCTCCTTGAAAACAAAGCACCTAAATAAATTATTCGAAATTCATCTACATGGGAAATCTGTCTATTCTTTTCATTATTCAATCACTTATTTATATCAATATAGACTTTTAATTTATTTTTTTTGGTGTTGTAACTCAATACTTCTTTATTTTCTTGCTCAAATTTTTCCAGTTTGGGTCATTGGGAACTCTTTTTTTTTTTTTAACATCTTTATTGCAGTATAATTGCTTTACAATGGTGTGTTAGTTTCTGCTTTATAACAAAGTGAATCAGTTATACATATACATATATGCCCATATCTCTTCCCTCTTGCATCTGCCTCCCTCCAACTCTCCCTATCCCACCCCTCTAGGTGGTCACAAAGCACGGAGCTGATCTCCCTGTGCTATGAGGCTGCTGCTCACTAGCTATTTATTTTATGTTTGGTAACGTATATATGTCCATGCCACTCTCTCACTTTGTCACAGCTTACCCTTCCCCCTCCCCATATCCTCAAGTCCGCTCTCTAGTAGGTCTGTGTCTTTATTCTCGTCTTGCCCCTAGGTTCTTCATGACTTTTTTATTTCTTAGATTCCATATATATGTGTTAGCATACGGTATTTGTTTTTCTTTTTCAGTTGGTTCCTGTGTCCCTTTGACATCGGTTGCTCGTATGTTTGTTTTTTGTTTACAGGTTTGTTTGTTTTAACACCTCCTCACTTTCTGGTGAAAGATAGTCTAGGCTGATCAAGTATATTTCCTGCCCCAGTCCTAGAATCAGCCATTTCTCCAAATTGCCCTGATTCTTTTAATTGGAGAATTATATTAGAAACCAAGATGGTGGCACTTTGTGTGCTGGTTTCTACTGCAATACATTGCTTCTAGTCCTTCTCAGATGACAGAGAAAAATAAATATATGTGTGTACACCTAGCCATGTATATATACATATCTATGAATACTTTTCATATGTAACTATATGTATCTACATTAAGCTAAACATGATTCATATTGAAGTCTCCAACTCTAATCCATTACCACATGGATCATTCTAGCCTTCTTCTTTTGCTTATCTGTAACTTCCCACTCCATCAGTGAGACAATTGGCTCCCACCATCCACCATGCATTGACTTAACTGTTCAATCCCATGCATAGGAGTTTTAGAGTTGCTAACACAGAGAAATAAAGTTCTTAACTAGAGTACAGTGTCAAAGTACAGTTTTTTGTTTGTTTGTTTTTGCCTTTAGGTTTACAGATTCATTTCCAAAGTTACTTAAGTCGGTACCATTTTTCCCATGCTCTCCTAAAGTGGAGGTTGTTTCATACATTTGTAATACTGTTAGATTCTTTGTCACATTCTGTG
This sequence comes from Kogia breviceps, assembly GCF_026419965.1. NCBI lineage: Eukaryota > Metazoa > Chordata > Mammalia > Artiodactyla > Physeteridae > Kogia > Kogia breviceps. The sequence continues at coordinate 43,939,157 of NC_081316.1, forward strand.
TTTCATCCAGGGAGCCTCTAACCTCCTAGATTATTATTATTTTTTAATTTATGTACATTAAGGTTTACTCTGTGCTGTAAAGTTCTATTGGTTTTGATAAATGCATAATGTTATTCTTCCACCACCACAGTATCATACAGAATAGTTTCACCAAGCTGAAAAATGCCTATGCTTCCTTCACTCATTTAGTCATCCCCTGACCCCAACCCCTGGCAATCACTGATCTGTGCACTCTCTATAGTTCTTCCCTTTCCAAAAGGTCATATATATAAAATCATACAGTATGTAACCTACTCAGACTGGTTTCTTTCACTTAGCAATATGCATATAGTATTCATCCTGTGTTTGCATGACTTGATAGTTCATTTATTTTTATCACTGAGTAGTATTGCATTATATGGAATTTCTATGGTTTATTAACTTATTGAAGGGTGTCTTGGTTATTTCTAATTTTGGGTGATTATTATTAAAGCTCTTATAAACTTTTTTGTGTAGGTATTTTGTGTGCCATAAATTTTAAAATCAGTTAGGTAAATACCTAGGAGCCAAATTCTTGATTAGATGGTAAGACCAGTTAGCTTTGTAAACACTGCCAAACCATCTTCCAAGGTTGGCTGTACCATTTTTCCTCCTTACCAGCAATTAATTAACTTCCTTGTTTTCTGCATCCTCAAGAGTAACTGGTATTGCTTTTACTTCCTTTTTTTTTTTCTGGATCCTAGCCATTCTAATATGTATAATGGTATCTCATTGTTGTTTTAATTTTGAGTGCATTTTTAATATAAGGCTGTATATTCCTGTGAACGGTGTCAAAGTTTTGTTGCTCTGAATAGCCAGTTTTAAAACATAAGGTTGTGTAAGAGTTCTATATTTTCTAGTTAAACACACCCAAGATAATCCTCCCATTAAAAAAATGAATAAATAAAACAGAAAAGAAATACAGTCTGGGTCTTCTCTTATTTCTTCAATCGATGTTGGTTCAAATAGCATCAACAATATAAAATGTGCTTATGACCTATGGCTTAATTACCCACATTTTCTATAATAGTAATCAAGTTAGTGTACAAAATAGGTCCTGTTATGTAATACTCATAGACAAATAACAAGGAAAAAATAATAATAAAATAAAATAGTAAATATTGAATAAGTATTACCAAGTAACAAGAGCATAATAAAAGCCATACTTCTAGAATAATTCATTAAATAAGGAGGTAAAAGTGGAGAACTGTTTTGAAAATAACCACTTGATAAGTGGTCCTTTCAGTATCTAATCAATTTTATTTAAACAGCTATCCACAGCAAATAAATTCATGTTTTAAAAATCACTAATATGTGTATATATACTTCATATTAAATGCAGATGATTAAAAATCAGATCCCATGTAAAAATTAGAAATGTCCTTTGTTTTTGACTTTTTTTGTCTTTTTCTATAGTATTTGAATAACAACTTACCTCCAGACTCAGCATCTTGTTTCACTGGAAACAGCAGCACCTAGATTCCCTTATGAGCTGCAAATCTAGGCATCACAGATACCAACTCAAGCTGAGCATTTTTGTCTTTCCACACCATTATATAATACCTCCTTTGAAGTGACTGTTTATTTTGGGGAGATAAGTTGGGCCAGCAGATGAAAATAAAACTTTGGCGTGATATTACAATCTATCACTCTTCCTCCACCTAGCATTGTCAGATTAATATATAAAAACACTGGACACCAGTTAAATTTAAATATTAGATAAAATAGAATAACATATTGCATGGAACATACTAGAAATAAAGTAATTATATGTTGTTTATTTGAAATTCAATCTTAACTGAGCATCTTTCATTTCATCTTGCAAACCTACCTGCATTCCCCTCAGTTAGTTTATGAATTCAAGAGGAGAATGACATTGAGAAGATAAAAGAGAGAACAGATCATCATGGAAGGTGGTAATACTGCACAGAAAGAATGTAAGATAGGATCAAATATTTAAAGACTTTATTTCTTTTATAAGTAACCATAATCATGATAAACCAGGATGTTCATTTAACTTTCACTGTCTCTGAAACTATTCACTTATTTTTCATGTTTTCACAAATGTCTCTACCCATATTTTATATATATATATATATATATATATATATATATATATATATATATATATATATATAAAACGATGGTTTAGATTGTGAATGAAAGTCAATGAGAAAGGATGGGCACTTATTTTGTTAACATTCATATGGTATTTTTATAAGTACCTTATTATACGTGACTTTTTGTGGTGCTAACAGAGGTTTAAGTGTTGTTTTCTCTTTTTTGTTGTTGTTGAAAGGATGAATCCTTATATAAATTTAAATGAACACCTGAGGATATAGTTAATGAAGACCTTTATATATTTTTGTTATTTGATACGTAAGGCGGGTTTTTTACCTGAAAGACACCCAGTGACTGACAGAAACAGAATAAGTTTCCAAGGGGAGGTCATCCTTGGTGACTAGGATCGCCTGAGTCCCAGTGTATTTAGCAGCTCTGACGTTTCTTCATTAAAGAATGCCCTGTTGAGACAGATAACAATTTTCAAAAACAGAGAAAAGAAAATAAACAAATGAAAAGGCAAACAAACAAAAACCAAATCAAAAATCTCATAATAAAATGATAAATAACTTTCATTGCAAATGTCAGATTAATATATACTTGGATATTGACGACCATAATAAAGTTTCCATTAGAATTAATTTAATGCACAACACAAAAACTTCAGAAAAGTGATAAACTTTCTCTATCACATTTACTTATATTGAATAATCCCTTACAGATAATAAAAACATCAGGTTCTAACGGGGATGATTTTTTCTCACAGGGAATGTATAATAGTTATATTTATTACATTAGACAAATTATTGGACTAGAAAAATAGGGCAGAAGAACCAGTTACATCAATATATACTCCTCTGGTCTAGAACATAAGTAATTATCAGTTAAGCAAGTGATTTTACACATTGTGTCTGTAGCTCATTTAAATCTCCACAGGGAATTTTTCTCATTTAATTATTAATGTCAACTGCCTTTGTTTATAACTCCTGTGATTATCTGTACTGTGTTATAGTTCCCTCCTTCTGTGAGTTATTTCCTCAGCTAGCCAGAACCTAAGGGAAATAAGGATTTTCATGAATATTTAACTTTTTTTGTCTAATGCCATTTTTATAACAATAACCAGTATAGCACATTAATGTCCTTTGATTCCTTTATCTGTCCTGAAAGATACAATAAGCATAAAAATACAAAATTCTAGCATGAAACTTAACATGGAAAAACTTGACAAACGTGTACTAGAAATTCCTATAATAGACAAGTAACTTCTGAGTTTTCAGGTGTCAGTTACTGGTATCCTTCTTGGCCAAAAGCAACTAAATTGAGAAATAATTGCACAGTGTGTTGATGATTTAAAATAACAATTGCTTCTTTTCAACTTGTTCCTCCCAATAGACTTAGAGGTTCAGGCTATTTCTATCTTTTAGGAAATATCTTAAAAATATAGACAAGCATTTTTCCCCTAGTTAGGTCATAATTCAATATAGATGTACTCAATGAGGGAAAACTAGTTCCATTTTATTTATATTTTAAAATCTAAGCCTTGAAAACCTACTTTAATTACAAGGTTAGGGATTACTAATGGAAAAGAAACTTAACGTGTTAATAATGGTTGATTCACAGACACCCCCTTCAAAAAAGATATGTTTCATCATCTTTTTTCTTCCAAGTAAATATCAGAAATAAGTACAATTTGAAGCACAAAAAAAGACCTTATCACTACTTTTCACAGTTTAAAACATTATTATTTATACACTGCCTTTTACCAGAAAGGAAAAGAAGAAAACCAGCACTTCACACATAACAATTAGAGACTTAAAGTTGCTAGAAAAACAATTATGATTCATGAAAACTGCATATTTAAATTAGTGAATTCTCAATCCATTGATGAAATTGGCCTTTCACAGACTGTGAGTTCTAAGACATTAATGCAGTTTTGCTGAACTTTTTTTGATGAGCTTCTGCTCAGTCCACGTCCTGAAAACTAGTACTTTCCCTCTCTATTTACAATGTCTTATGTTGTCTTAAATATTCTTCATCAACAAATGCAAATATTTTCAGAGCACTTAAAAGTTATACACTGGGAATGTCAAAGAGAAAACACACACGTGTGCGCACATGCTCATACACATACACAGAAGTTAACCACAGGCTACAAGCCAAATAAGCAGGACAATGTAAGTGTAGCATAGATACAGAGTCATCAAAATGAGAATATATTCGTAAGGATGACAAGAGTTGGGAATACTACAGAAGCATCTTTAGCAAAAATTCAAGAAGATATTGAGCTTAGACAGATATCTTACTTTTGGATGGAACGGCCGTGAGCACATGGATAAATAAGTCCTTATCAGAGAGTGATCCACACTGAATAAATCAACACAGAGTAAAGGGACAGCCAGCAGCCAAGATAGACAAGGCTATTTTCATAAGGGTTCATGGAAGGCATTTCTGATAAGATGACATTTGGGTTCAGTATTTATGTTTTCAACATGCTATTGTAGAATAAGCCTTATATTCCAGGCACATTTTTTTCAGTTCTCAAATAAAAATAGTACATGAATTTTACAACTAAAATAATCCACTTTACATTAAAGCTTTTTCAAAGAGAAAAAAGCCTGCATGTGTGTGATTGTGTGTGTGTGTGTGTGTGTGTGTGTGTGTGTGTGTGTGTGTGTGTGTGTTCATTTTCAAACATCAGTGTTTGGTCCTTAGGGCCTAAATGCAAAAAATAAGACTTCTTCAAAAGCCATTCTTTTTAAGATGCCTAACTGAGATTCTTTCTTTTTACTGGCTTGCTTTCTTCTCATTCTCTCTCTCTCTCTCATGATCACTCTCTCAAGTAAAGAAGGAAGTAAATAAAATAATCTTTAGGTTCTGAAATTTGTAAATTTGTATATGCTTCTCTTGAAAAGACAATTATTCCATGACTTTAATAAAATCCTTGTATCAAAGTAATAATATAATTAATCAGACATACATTAAGGTCCTACTGCATGTCAAGTTAAATTATAATCAGTTAATAAATGTTACTAAAGCATATTAAGATGTATATTTTAGAAATACATTAATGGAAACTGACAGTTGTACATTAGACTGTTATTTATCAAGAGACTGAAAAGTCAGAACTACTAACTTGCATACTAATTGGATATATTATTTTTTAAAAAACAATTTTTAAAAGAGCTTATTTCAATGTTTAGAATATATACCAATCATCATCTGTGATAAATTAGCTGTATGAAATGACATATTACTTTGCATTTTTTCCTGAATTATTGAAAATATTTGCAAGTAAAGTAAAATAAGTAGAGCATTGTATTAGTACCGTCATAAATTATAAACAATACATGGGGGAGACAGAGAAGATGGTGGAAGAGTAAGACGTGGAGATCACCTTCCTCCCCACAGATACATCAGAAATACATCTACACGTGGAACCGCTCCTATAGAACACGCACTGAAAGCTGCAGAAGACCTCTGACCTTCCAAAAGGCAAGAAACTCCCCATGTACCTGGGTAGGGCAAAAGAAAAAAGAATAAACAGAGACAAAAGAATAGGGACGGGGGCTTCCCTGGTGGTGCAGTGGTTGAGAGTCCGCCTGCCAATGCAGGGGACGTGGGTTCATTCCCTTGTCCAGGAAGATTTCACTAGCCGTGGAGCAGATAGGCCCGTGAGCCATGGCCGCTGAGCCTGCGCGTCCAGAGCCTGTGCTCTGCAATGGGAGAGGCCACAACAGTGAGAGGCCCACGTACCGCAAAAAAAAAAAAAAGAAAAAGAATAGAAACGGATGGGACCTGCACCAGTGGGAGGGAGCTGTGAAGGAGGAAAGGTTTCCACACACTAGAAGCCCCTTTACGGGTGGAGACTGCAGGTGGCAGAGGCGGAAGTTTTGGAGCCATGGAGGAGAGCTCAGTAACAGGGTGCGTTGGGCAAAGCGGAGAGATTCCCGCACATAGGATAAGTGCCGACCGGCACTCACCAGACCGAGAGGCTTGTCTGCTCACCCACTGGGATGGGTGGGAGCTGGGAGCTGAGGCTCCAGCTTCGGTCGGCTCACAGGGAGAGGCCTGGTGTGCCAACACAGCCTGAAGGGGTTAGTGCACCACGGCTAGCCGGGAGGGAGTCTGGGAGAAGTCTGGATCTGCCGAAGAGACAAGAGACTTTTTCTCCCCTCTTTGCTTCCTGGGGTGCAAGGAGAGGGGATTAAGCACACCGCTTAAAGGAGCTCCAGAGACGGGTGCGGAGCTGCTGAAGAGACAACACACTTTTTCTTCCATCTTTGTTTACTGGTGCACAAGGGTAGAGGATTAAGCACACTGCTTAAAGGAGCTCCAGAAACGGGCAGAAGCCGCGGCGATCAGCGCAGACCCCAGAGATGGGCATGAGATGCTAAGGTTGCTGCTGCCGCCACCAGGAATCCTGTGTGCGAGCAGAGATCACTCTCCACACCTCCCCTCCCGGGAGCCTGTGCAGCCCGCCACTGCCAAGGTCCCAGGATCCAGGGACAATTTCCCCGGGAGAACACACGGCGCACCTCAGGCTAGTGCAACGTCCCGCCGACCTCTGCCACTGCAGGCTCACCCTGCACTCTGGGCCCCTCCCAACCCCCAGCCTGAATGAGCCAGAGCCCCCGAATCAGTTGCTCCTTTAACCACGTCTTGTCTGAGCGAAGAACAGACGCCCTCTGGTGACCTACATGCAGAGGTGGGGCCAAATCCAAAGCTGAACTCCTGGGGCTGTGCAAACAAAGAAGAGAAAGGAAAATATCTCCCAGCAGCCTCAGAAGCAGCGGATTAAATCTCCACAATCAATTTGATGTACCCTGCATCTGTGGAATAGCTGAATAGACAACGAATCATCCCAAATTGAGGAGGTAGACTTTAGGAACAAGATATGTTATTTTTTCCCCCTTTTTCTCTTTTTGTGAGTGTGTATGTGTATGCTTCTGTGTGATATTTTGTCTGTATAGCTTTGCTTCCACCATTTGTCTTAGGCTTCTGACCATCCTTTTATTTTATTTTATTTTTTACTTTTCAAAAGTTTTCTTCTTAATGATTATTTTTTATTTTGATAACTTTATTTTATTTTATCTTACTTTATTTTATCCTCTTTCTTTCTTGCTCATGGAACAAGTGTTCATGGAACATTCGCCAGTATAGATCATATCTGGCGTCACAAATCTAGCCTTGGTAAATTTAAGAAAATTGAAATTGTATCAAGTATCTTTTCTGACGACAACGCTATCAGACTAGATATCAATTACAGGAAAAGATCTGTAAAAAATACAAACACATGGAGGCTAAACAATACACTACTGAATAACGAAGTGATCACTGAAGAAATCAAAGAGGGAATAAAAAAATACCTAGAAACAAATGACAATGGAGACACAACAACCCAAAACCTATGGGATGCAGCAAAAGCAGTTCTAAGAGGGAAGTTTATAGCAATACATTCCTACCTTAAGTAACAGGAAACATCTCAAATAAAAAACCTAACCTCACACCTAAAACAATTAGAGAAAGAAGAACAAAAGAACCCCCAAATTTAGCAGAAGGAAAGAAATCATAAAGATCAGATAAGATATAAATGAAAAAGAAATGAAGGAAATGATAGCAAGGATCAATAAAACTAAAACTGGTTCTTTGAGAAGATAAACAAAATTGATAAACCATTAGCCAGACTCATCAAGAAAAAAAAAAGAAGTCTCAAATCAATAGAATTAGAAATGAAAAAGAAGTAACAACTGACACTGCAGAAATACAAAAGATTATGAGAGATTACTACAAGCAACTCTATGCCAATAAAATGGACAACTTGGAAGAAATGGACAAATTATTAGAAATGCACAACCTGCCAAGACTGAACCAGGAAGAAATAGAAAATATGAACAGACAAATCACAAGCACTGAAATTGAAACTGTGATTAAAAATCTTCCAGCAAACAAAAGCCAAGGACCAGATGGCTTCATAGGCGAATTCTATCAAACATTTAGAGAAGAGCTAACATCTATCCTTCTCAAGCTCTTCCAAAAGATAGCAGAGGGAGGAACACTCCCAAACTCATTCTATGAGCCCACCATCACCCTGATACCAAAACCAGACAAAGACGTCACAAAGAAAGAAAACTACAGGCCAATATCACTGATGAACATAGATGCAAAAATCCTCAACAAAATACTAGCAAACAGAACCCAACAACATATTAAAAGGATCATACATCATGATCAACTGGAGTTTATTCCAGGAATGCAAGGATTCTTCAATATATGCAAATCAATCAACATGATACACCATATCAACAAATTGAAGGAGAAAAACCATATCATCATCTCAATAGATGCAGAGAAAGCTTTTGACAAAATTCAACACCCATTTATGATAACAACCCTGCAGAAAGTAGGCATAGAGGGAACTTTCCTCAACATAATAAAGGCCATATATGACAAACCCACAGCTAACATCGTCCTCCATGGTGAAAAACTGAAACCATTTCCACTAAGATCAGGAACAAGACATGGTTGCCCACTCTCACCACTCTTATTCAACCTAGTTTTGGAAGTTCTAGCCACAGCAATCAGAGAAGAAAAAGGAATAAAAGGAATCCAAATCGGAAAAGAAGAAGTAAAGCTGTCACTGTTTGCAGATGACGTGATACTATACATAGAGAATACTAAACAGACTACTAGAAACCTACTAGAGCTAATCAATGAATTTGGTAAAGTAGCAGGATACAAAATTAATGCACAAAAATCTCTGGCATTCTTATACACTAATGATGAAAAATCTGAGAGTGAAGTTTAGAAAACACTCCCATTTACCATTGCAACAAAAAGAATAAAATATCTAGGAATAAACCTACCTAAGGAGACAAAAGACCTGTATGCAGAAAATTATAAGACTACTATGAAAGAAATTAAAGATGGTACAAATAAATGGAGAGATATACTATGTTCTTGCATTGGAAGAATCAACATTGAGGAAATGACTCTACTACCCTAAGCAATCTACAGATTCAATGCAACCCCTATCAAACTACCCCAGGCAATTTTTACAGAAGTAGAACAAAAAGTTTCACAATTTGTATGGAAACACAAAAGACCCCGAATAGCCAAAGCAATCTGGAGAACAAAAAATGGAACTGGAGGATCAGGCTTCCTGACTTCAGACTATACTACAAAGCTACAGTAATCAAGACAGTATGGTATTGGCAGAAGAACAGAAATACTGATCAATGGAACAGGATAGCAAGTCCAGAGATAAACCCACACATATATGGTCACCTTATCTGCAAGAATATACAGTGGAGAAAAGACAGCCTCTTCAATAAGTGGTGTTGGGAAAACTGGACAGGTACATGTAAAAGTATGAAATTAGAACACTCCCTAACACCATACAAAAAAATAAACTCAAAATGGGTTAAAGACCTAAATGTAAGGCCAGACACTATCAAATTCTTAGAGGAAAACATAGACAGAACACTCTATGACATAAATCACAGCAAGATCCTTTTTGACCCACCTCATAGAGAAATGGAAATAAAAACAAAAATAAACAAATAGGACCTAATGAAAATTAAAAGCTTTTGCACAGCAAAGGATACCATAAACAAGACCAAAAGACAACCCTCATAATGAGAGAAAATAGTTACAAAGAAGCAACTGACAAAGGATTAATCTCCAAAATTTATAAGCAACTCATGCAGCTGAATAACAAATAAACAAAAAACCCAATCCAATAATGGGCAGAAGACCTAAATAGACATTTCTCAAAAGAAGATATACACATTGCCAATAAACACATGAAAGAATGCTCAACATCATTAATCATTAGAGAAATGCAAATCAAAACTACAATGAGATATCGTCTCACACCGGTCAGAATGGCCATCATTAAAAAATCTAGAAATGATAAATGCTGGAGAGGGTGTGGAGAAAAGGGAATACTCTTGCACTGTTGGTGGGAATGTAAATTGATACAGCCACTGTGGAGCAGTATGGAGGTTCCTCAAAAAACTACAAATAGAACTACCATACGACCCAGCCATCCCACTACTGGGCATATACCTTGAGAAAACCATAATTCAAAAAGAGTCATGTAGCAAAATGTTCATTGCAGCTCTATTTACAATAGCCAGGACATGGAAGCAACCTAAGTGTCCATCAACAGATGAATGGATAAAGAAGATGTGGCCCATATATACAACGGAATATTACTCAGCCTTAAAAAGAAACAAAACTGAGTTATTTGTAGTGAGGTGGATGGACCTGGAGTCTGTAATACAGAGTGAAGTAAGTCAGAGGAGGAAAACAAATACCATATGCTAACACATATATATGGAATCTAAGAAAAAAAAATGTCATGAAGAGCCTAGGGGTATTATGGGAATAAAACACAGACCTACTAGAGCATGGCCTTGAGGATATGTGGAGGGGGAAGGGTAGTCTGTGACGAAGTGAGAGAGTGGCATGGACATATATACACTACCAAGCGTGGGGTGGATAGCTAGTGGGGGGCAGCCGCATGGCACAGGGAGATCAGCTCGGTGCTTTGTGACCACCTAGAGGGGTGGGATGGAGAGGATGGGAGGGAGGGAGACACAAGAGGGAAGAGATATGGGAACATATGTATATGTATAACTGATTCACCTTGTTGTAAAGCAGAAACTAACACACCATTGTGGGGCAATTATACACCAATAAAGATGTTAAAAAAATAAAATAAATAAAAATAAACAATACATGCATTGGGCAGTTGATGCATAGGCAAGTACTTAAAAACATCACTCCTTAATTCCTCTTCTTAATTCTAAAATAGAATTGCTAAACATATGTTAAAATAAATCAAGTGATAGTATGCTGCCACCTGAATGCAAATTACCTTTTCTTCTTAAAGATACATATAGGAAACCACCTTGTTTATGACATGTGTATGTGAGTGTGCATAAACAGAGGGAAATGTCGAGAGAGAGATTTCTATTAATGCCTACCAATCTGTCTTTCCTGTTTTATAGCTACGGTTTCCTTCAGTTTGGCCTCTTACTGGCTATTCACACAAGTCAGAATTACGTTTTAAAACATAAATCAGGCTTCATCATTTCCCTGTTTCAGTGGTTTATTCTTAAAATAAAATCTAAATTCCTTATATAGTATTCAAGATCATATCTAATCTGGCCCCTGCCTAACTTTCTGATTTCATCTCTGGCATTCTAGACTCCATTCCCACCACAATGACTTTCTTGCTGCCCCTCAATTTTTTTTTTTTTTTTTTTGTACGCGGGCCTCTCACTGCTGTGGCCCTTCCCATTGTGGAGCACAGGCTCCGGACGCACAGGCTCAGCAGCCATGGCTCACGGGCCTAGCTGCTCTGCAGCATGTGGGATCTTCCCAGACCAGGGCACGAACCTGTGTCCCCTGCATCGGCAGGTGGACTCCCAACCACTGCACCACCAGGGAAGCCCCTTCAAATATACTTTGTACTCATTGTTTCCTTTGCCTGTACCCCTCCACCATCAGTTCTTTCCAGACTGTGTACTTTAAGTCATTGAAGACACTGGTCCTCAGGCCCTTCTTGATCACTGTCTTTAAAATAGTCACCCCTGGGCTTCCCTGGTGGCGCAGTGGTTGAGAATCCGCCTGCCGATGCAGGGGATGCGGGTTCGTGCCCTGGTCCGGGAAGATCCCACATGCCGCGGAGCGGCTGGGCCCGTGAGCCATGGCCGCTGAGCCTGCGCGTCCGGAGCCTGTGCTCCGCAACGGGAGAGGCCACAACAGTGAGAGGCCTGCGTACCACAAAAAAATTAAAAAATAAAAAAAATAAAAAATAAATAAAATAGTCACCCCTTGTTTCCTGTCAGCCCCGTCACTGTTTTTCCTTACACTGTCTCTACTGTATTTTTCTTCTTAGCAATTATCAGTGCTTGAAGTTATGCTATTTATTTGTTTACTTTATAATTATCTTTTTCTCCTACTAGAATGTGATATCCATGAAAGGAAGAATTTTTGTCTTGTTCATCTTTGTATACCCAGCATCTAGAAGAGAATCTGCTTGGTTTTAGTAGGTATTCAATAACTATTTTGAATAATAATTATTGAATAAACTGGAGCCTCTAGTAAGTAGATTATTTGGTGCAAGATAATATAAAAAGAAAAATTATTATCCCTTAAATTTCCATAATATTAACAACAGCTACCATTTATGAAATTCTATGTGCCAGGCATTGTGTCATGCACTTTACTTACACAACCTCTATTAAATAACTTGACATCTCTTATTGATGAAGATAACTTTCCCAAGAACACACAACTAGTAAAATAACTGGGGTAAGCATAAGGCTGACTTTTAAATTACATCATTTCTTACAGAACTCCACAACTTTTTCTACAAAAGTCTCCAGAAACCCTCTTATTTGATACAATTGGAACTGGTACTGAGTTAGTAAAAAAATCATTTAAAAATACCTGAAAGGTTGTCATTTAACTAATATGATTTAACTCTATATTCTTTGCCTTATCATATTATATAGGAATGAGATTCTTTTTTTGATCATCAATATTCTGGTGAAAAATTATTTTATCTCAACATCATGAGTCTTTTTCAATGAAAGTCATGTCTAATGCATAATATACAATTTTTAATTTCTTTAGAGTGGTATAAGAACATGTGAAGTTGTCTAATGACAGCATCCTTGAGGTTTTTTAAATTATTTTTATACAGTTATCTCACACACATTTAATTTTATAGTATATCCTAAGTCACTCATTTTATTGTTTGTCTAAGACTATTACCTTTTTTTTATTTTGTGTTTTATCCTTTTTTTTTTCTTAGAACCAAATGCTCTCACTCTTGGTACACTCATATGCATTGATTTGCATAATGTTTATTTGAATTACCTAATTACATCAACATGTACAACCTCAACAGACGGATGACACTACACACCTGAATCTTGGTAAGTATACAACTTATGCAGTGACAGTGAGTAAACTAGAGGTGAGCCTACTTAACCATCAACATCTAAATAGTTCTGCATTATTTTCATTTATGGAGACAATAAAAGTTTCTAGTTACTTGGCAAATTAGAACAATAGAGGTTGAATAAAAGTGTTCTGCTCCAGTTAGCATGTGACAGAGCTGCAATATGAAGGACTTGGATGTAAATTTTAGTGAAAGAAGTAAGATGATCAAATATCTCTTTTTCTGTGTACCTTATTCTCCACCTCAACAATGACTCTTGCTAAGACTGAAGCTAGTGACACTTTTGTCTGGAAGATACCTTTTAAAGGTTGAGCAAGGCCAGGATGGGACTCACAGAAAAGAATCACTTTAAAAAAAACCCAAACTTTATGGGAAGTTATATTCCAGATGCTCTTGAAGTTTTTTAGCACAATGCACCTGAACAAAACAATAGATAATAAAATGCTGCCGAAGATCTAGCAAGAACAAATAAAAAGAATGTGTTTTGGTCTTGTTATGTTTGCTATCATATATCTTTTGAGGATCCAGCAGCAGTGTCAGGAGGTGGATACACAGAATTCTCGCTTTCAAACATAACCAGGTAAATCATGATATTGTGAATCACAAGAAAATAAATTATATTTTGTGTCTTAGACAAAGTGGTATGTGTTGTAGATGAAAGACTGAGCTCATAGTGTTTACATATCGTGAAGATATTCTTTAACTCATTTTTCTACAGTGTGTTCTATTTCTCTCATCTTTTTTAATCTAAGAATTCCTGATCTCAACAGACCCACCCTGTGGAAAAGGATACAGTAAAGTTTTAAAAAGGGTCAGCACTAGTCTTCCGACACTTCAATGCAACTTTGTAATTTTATTTAAAATACAAGGTAGAGAAAAGATATGACTCAAGAGTATTTAATAGTACATAGTGTACTTAATCGAGACAGGGACTAAAAAAAAAAAAAAAAAAAAAAAAAGACTCTAGGAATCTGGTGTCAGAAATATTCCATGATTCCTGTTCCTGGTGATAGACAAAAGGAAAGGGTGAAGACAGAACTGTGGCTCATTTGGCCTGACACCAGCCTCCCTGTAAATTCTGACAAGACTTGTGTTAGGATTCTGAGTACAATTCCCTTTCTGGTAATTGGGAACTAGAAACAATAACAAATAATACATGACTTTTAAAAAAATGATACAAAATATAAAATATTTCTAAATGCCTCAATGAACTAGTTTAGAAGGAAAAACTTATTAAAGATCAAAACTAGATAAAAATAGCAAGTTGAGCAATGAAGCTAACTTTCACCGTGAGGCTATTCAACAAATCCCAATGAACTTCAGGTTGATGTTCATGGCTTCTCTGAGAGAGTGGGACCAACATCAAAACTTAGGGTCCACATAAGATGGATCTTCAAATAGGAAACTCCTTATATCTAAGATTCCCAAAACCTTCAAGATTATAATCAGGGTGAATTAGAACTATGTCTCCAGAGAGATACTCTACCCAGAGAAGAGTAAAAGAAAAAGTTAAGTCTTAAACCATGAGACTGAATGGAAAGAAAAAAAAAAAAAAAAAGTCTCATAGTGAAAACTTCATAATCAATATTCACAAAATATACAAACAAATCAGTGTAAATGATAAGGAAATGAAGCAATAAAGGTCAGAATCTGACTTGCAAAGAATTCAGATATTTGACTTTTTCAACACAAATCATCAAACAAATGTATACGATCTGTTTTTAAACATAAAGGAATTAGCATTATGCAAAAGAAGAAATAGAGATGAAGAAATTATCTAGAATGCAGCCCAGAAAGGCAAACGGATGGAAAATATGAAAAGAAGGTAAAGTGAATGAAGCATATAGTAAGAATATCTTGTATGTCTAATCAAGTTTCCAGAAAGAGAAAAAGAATGCAATATATGAAGAGATAGATATTGCTAAAAATTTCCGGAACTGATGAAATTTATCAATTTTAAGATTTATGAACACCAGAAAAAAACAAGAAGAATGAAGTCCTAGATAAATCATAATGAAAACTGTGAACATCAAAGATAAAAAAAGAGCAAGAGATATGCCGCCAGCCGCAGCGGGTCCTCAAAGTGCAGCAACAATCGACGAGAGGGGGTAGGGAACTGAACACACCAAGGTATGGGATCAGAAGGGCACAAGCAATTGATGGTTGCAAGGGAAGCTTAACAACAAAGCATAGCCGTATATATACCCCTAAAGAAGGGAATTTGCTTAGTCATGCCTTATCGGCATCAGCTGGTTGATTTGCTTCTCGGCTTCTCCCTCAAAGGCACCAATTTCCCCTCCAGGGTTGCTTTTCCTAGCTTTAGAGAACAACCAGGGACTCCCAGCAACTGAGCAGGTCCCTGGAGCGATTTGGCTAAAGGCCATCTCCTTTTTTACGTTCATACCATAAAGTCCAGGATGCATACCAAGGAGAGTACAATCGGGCCCTGAGGCTTATGAGGGTCTTAATGGCGCCTTCCTCAGAGGGCAATGCTCGCCACATTCCCCCCTCTTTTATTTTTTAAAGCTTGATAATGCAATTTCAACCCATACACCTCCTGACAAAGAGCAGCGAGACGGCCAACAATATAGCGTAATAAACAAGGTAATGCAATTAACATCAACAATACACATGACCCCACGGTAATCAATCCTGTGAGTCCATTTTGAAACCAATGCATTGGGTTTAACCATTGAAGCTGATCCAAGAGTATTAATTGTTGGGGCCCGTCTTCTTGTAGATGAGCTTCTTGAATTGCTTGTATTTCCGCATTAAGTTTTTGTATGTTCAAACTAATGTGTCCACCAGTCCATACACTTATTCCAATGAATCGTTTAGGTCTTTTTTTAAAGCTTCAGATAATTCTAGCCAAGCTTGTATGCTAGTACTATGATACCATGGTTCAGAAATATTTACAGGCAGCATTACATAGGAAGGTTGTTTTAACATCATAACAGAAAAAGTTCCTTTCATAGGCAGAATGCAAGTACAAAAATACAATTCTGACAAGTTATATTATATCCTAAGGAACCAGAAGTAAACTCAATCTGTAAATCTCCTATTAGCAAGGCATATAAGGGTGTAACACAAGTAATAACCGGTTGATAAGAATAAGACAATGCAAACTTCCCAAAATCCCAATGCTTATAAAAAACCAAACTATTATCAGTAACAGAAACTGAAGAAATTAGAATGGTACCATTATTATAATTTAAGGTGCACCAGATTTGAGAATTCAAAATCAGATTGGGGAAAATCAGAAGGAAAAAAGGAGGAAAACTTCAAACTTGTAACAGCTTTAACTACCTTTAAACTATGGCCGGCCAGTAAAGTCCCTTGTCCTCCTACATAAATTTCAACACAAAAATAGTATCTTTACCAGTCTCATTCTTTCCATTTTTGTTATTGTTGCCCTGTGAAATCATTATTTCTAGAACAGCAAGAAGATGTAAAGCTTTCTCAGCTTGGTAGGTTAATATATACAGGTCTACGAACAAAAAACACACTGCTTGGGCAAATTTTTCTTCAAAAGGTTCTATGAACTGATAAAGTTTTTCACCAACGGATATGGCTTCTGTATACTGTCAGACATGATACAGGATGACTGCTTGATTGTAATACAACATACTGTTTTCAACATCATCTAATCCATCCATTTCTACAACAGCCGAGTGCACCTGATTCTTCAACTGGTTAAGTGTCTGTCTTAAACTATCTGTTGTTGTATGGTTACTTTTGAAAAACTCAGCTACTGCCGTATTCAAAATTATTTTATAATCGTCTTTGTTTATATCTTGTAGGCAGGCAAGATGTTGCAGACAGACATCATAATTTCCAGCTGTAAAAGCCTGGAAAGCACTGGTGGACAACTCCTTCTCTTGATCAGTGATCTCAGGTTGCTTCTTGGATACTTCTTGTCCCATATTTTTTTACTGCTGACTATTGCCCCGAGTTACTATCAACTTTACTATGTGGCCACACTTTCACTCTTCACCCCGGGGATTCACCTACCGAGATTCAGATGTCCCTCTTGTCAAGTCCTTGTTCGGGCGCCACTTGCCACCAGCCGCAGCGGGTCCTCAAAGTGCAGCAACAATCGACGAGAGGGGGTAGGGAACTGAACGCACCAAGGTATGGGATCAGAAGGGCACAAGCAACTGATGGTTGCAAGGGAAGCTTAACAACAAAGCGTAGCCGAGCCGTATATATACCCCTAAAGCAGGGAATTTGCTTAGTCATGCCTTATCGGCATCAGCTGATTGATTGGCTTCTCAGCTTAGTCACTCCTTATCGGCATCAGCTGGTTGATTCGCTTCTCGGCTTCTCCCTCAAAGGCACCAATTTCCCCTCCAGGGTTGCTTTTCCTAGCTTTAGAGAACAACCAGGGACTCCCAGTAACTGAGCAGGTCCCTGGAGCGATTTGGCTAAAGGCCATCTCCTTTTTTACGTTCATACCATAAAGTCCAGGATGCATACCAAGGAGAGTACAATCGGGCCCTGAGGCTTATGAGGGTCTTAATGGCGCCTTCCTCAGAGGGCAATGCTCGCCACAGAGATAAAAATAGCATTAATTATAAAAGTGGAAATTCAGACTCTCAGTTGATTTAATGATAGTAGTAATGGAATCCAAAAAAAAATTGGAATAACATGTCAGGAAGAAGGAACAGTCAATCTGGATGTCTTCTTTGGAAAAATGTATATTTGGGTCATCTGTCCATTTTTTTAATTGTTTGTTTTTTTCATTTTTATGGTGTTGAGTTGACTAGTTATTTGTATATTTTGTGTACTAACTCTTTATTAGATATATTGTTTGCAAATATCTTCCCCCTTTCAGTAGGTGACTTTTTCATTTTGTTGATAGTTTCCCTCACTGTGCAAAAGCTTTTTAGTTTGATGCAGTTCCATTTGTTTATTTTTGCATTGTTGTCCTTTCCTTAGGAGATAGATCAAAAAAATATTGCTGAAATCAATGTCAAAGATCATACTGCTTATGTTTTCAGGTGCTACATTTAAGTCTTTAATCCATTTTGAGTTAGACATTTTTCCAAAGAAGACATACAGGTGGCCAACAGGCACATGAGAAGGTACTCAACATTGTTAATCATCAGGAAACTTTAAATCAAAACCAAAATGAGATATCACTTCACACCTGTCAGAATGGTGACCATCAAAAAGACAACAAATAACAAATGATATGAAAAAAAGGGAACGCTTATGCACTGTTCATGGGATTGTAAATTGGTGTAACCACTATGGAAAACATTATGGAGAGTCCTCAAAAAATTGAAAACAGAACTACCATAATACCCAGAAATTCCACTTCTGGGTATTTATCTGAAGAAAACAAAAACACTAATTTGAAAAAAATATATGTACCTCAATGTTTATTGAAGCATTATTAACAACAGTAAAGATAATGAAAGCAACCTAAGAGCCTACAAGTAGATGAATAGATAAAGAAGATGTGGTGTGTATATATATATATATATATATATATATATATATATATATAAAACTCAGCCATTAAAAATGAAATCTTGTTATTTGCAACAACATGGATGGATTTAGAGGGTATCATGCTAAGTGAAACAAGTCAGACAAGACAGAGAAAAAAATACTATATAACCTAACTTATATGTGGAATCTGAAAAAAAAATAACCAAACAAACAAAACAAAACAGACTCATAGGTACAGAAAATAAAAGGGTGGTTGCCAGAGGTGGGGCAGGTGAGTGAAATAGGTGAAGGGGATTGAGAGGCACAAACTTCCAGTTATAAAGTAAATAAACCATTGGGATACAATATACATTACAAGAGATACTGCCGATATTACATAACTTTGTATGGGGACATTGTTGCAAGACATTGTAGCATCATTTTGTAATGTATGTAAAAGTCAGATCACTTTGCAGTATACCTGAAACTAACATAATATTGTATGTTGACTGTATTTCACTAAAAAAGAAATAATTTTCAATGTATAATTCTGAACAGTGAAAATGTCTTAAAGGACATGAGTTAAATAAAGTTCTTTCTACTCAATCAATAACCAAGAGGTCAATTATATCTTAATAAAACTGGGGAAATTCAGGAAAACCTGAATTTGTCAAAAATAAACTTTTATTGAGAAAAATAATAAATGATATTCATCAAATAGAAGGACAAAAAGTAATTGCAGAGGGAATCTCTGAAATGTATAAAAGGAACATAACAGAAGCTAACTCACATCATATAATATTTACAATATGCCAGGTATTGTTCTAAGTACCCTACCTTGGGAATTCATTTAATACATAGAGCTCTATGAGATAAATCTAATATTCTCATTTTAAAGATGAGATATGTGACGTAAAAAGAGGTTAAGTAAATTTTCTAAAATTACACAGCTGTAGAGTACACTTGAGATTTATATCTAGATAGTCTGGGTACAGAGCCTATGACTTTAAACAACATACTATACGGCCTGAAAAAAATAGTCAGGAAAAAAACATGGTATGAGAGAAAATTTAAGAAAAGTTTGGCTTACATGTGCCTTGGTAATGATTTTTTGGATATGACACCTAAAACACAAGCAACAAAATAAAAAATAAACAAGTGGGACTACATTAAACTAAAGAGCTCTGTAGAGCAAAAGAAGCTTTCAATAAAGTGAAAATATTTTCTGATCCTTCCTTATAGAATGGGAAAAAATATTTACAAACCATATATTTGATGAGGGCTTAATATACATAATATATTTTAAAACTCATGCAACTCAATAGCAAAAAAAGAAGCAATTAAAAAATGGGCCAAGGGTCTGAATAGATATTTTTCCAGAGAGGATATATGAAAGGTTAACATGTACACGAGAAGCAGCTCAACATTACTAGTCATTAGAGAAATGCAAATTAGAACCAGAGTGAGATATCACCCCATACCTGTAAGAAAGACCATCATGAAAGACAAATAACAAATGCTGGTGTGGGTGTGGAGAAAAGGAAATCCTTGTGCACTGCTGGTAGAATTGTAAATTGGCTCAGCCATTATGGAAAATAGTATGGAGGATCCTAAAAAAATTAAAAATAGAACTACCACGTGATTCAGTAATTCCACTTCTGAGATATAGCCAAAGGAAACAAAAGCACTAATTCGAAAAGGTATCTGCACCACCATGTTCACTGCAGCATTCTTTACAATAGCCAAGACATAGAAACTACCTAAATGTCCACTGATAGGTGAATGGATAAAGAAGTTGTCATATTATCTTATATTTATATATATTGCTATATACATTATATATAAAAATATATATATGTTATATGTTTATATATGATATATATGTTATATATTTATATGACATATATAAATATATGTCATATATAAATATATCATATATATCACAACATACATATAATCACAACTTATGTCTCATATATATGAATATTATTCAGCCATAAAGAATGATGAAATCCTGTTATTTGTGACAACACAGATGGACCTTGAAGGCATTATGCTAAGTGAAGTAAGTCTGACAGAAAAAAACAAGTACTGTATGATCTCACTTATATGTGAACTCTAAAACAAACAAAAACAAACTCACAGAAAAAGAGATCAGATATGTGATTACCAGAGGCAGAGGGTGGAGATAGAGGGAATTAGAGGAAGATGGTCAAAAGGTAAAAGCTTCTGGTTTAAGATAAGTAAGTACTACCAGGACTGTAATGTACAGCATGATGACTATGGTTAACCCTGTTGTAGGATATATAGGAAAGTTGTCAGGAGAGTTAATCCTAAAAGTACTCAACACAGGGAGAATTTTCTTTTGTTTCTTCTTTCTTTTCTTTTTATTGTGTCTAGATGAGATGGTGGATATTAGCTGAACCTGTTGTGGTAATCACTTCACAATATATGTAAATCAAACCATCATATTGTTATGCCTTAAAGTTATACAGTGATATATGTCAATTATATTTCAATAAAATTGGAAGGAAAAAGAATAAATGGAAAACAAAGATTGTTTTAATCAAGCAACAATAATCATATCTTGTGGGTTAAAATGTAAGGCAAATAAAATTAAAATACATGAAGTAGCATAAAAATCTGGAGAGAAGTGACTGAAGTTAAATAGTTCAACAGTTTATGTATATTCAGAAGGAAAGTAAGATATTAATTTAAATTTTTTATAAAATGTCTATGTTAAATTTTCTAGTTTAACTTCTAACAAAATAGAAATTTGTCAGAAAATGAATCTATTTATATTCAGTATAAATATTTAACATCTCCTACTGTTTAGTGATGAAGAAAACTTTTATATTTAAAACTCTTACACAGAATTTATCACATACACAACTTTCTGCACGCCCTATAAAACAGAAACCTTAATTGTTTAGTCTAACATTAGAGGCTCCCCACAGTTTCACTCAAAGTACACATCTTGTCATATCTTCTACTACTCCACATCAAACATTTTGGAGCCCAGCTAATGGAAATAATTTTTCCCTTGCAAATCCAACTCGTGTTGTATATCTTCCAGGAAAACTTGCCCACACATTCCTCAGCATAAAATTCCTTATTTCAAAATATCTAGGAAGGCATAAAATAAATTATTAAGTTGCTTAATTCAGGGCATGCAAAAGTCGTTAATGTGAGTGTATTTGGGGTATCAGGCTACAGTGATAAGGCCAGAATGGTTGCACACTAAAGCCCAGGAAGGAGAAACAGGGAATCAAATCTGTGAGTTACATAAGACCAGATCTCAAAGTATTCATAGGTTTGAGAAAGGAGTTTGAACTTTATTATAAACATCATCTTGATAAATATAAACTATTCCTATCACATAATTCAATTTCTAAAGTTCTCAGATACTTTCCAATAATATCTAATTTTGCCATACAGAGTACACAGGAAAACATGACACTCTGTTTTTACAGATTGGATGACAAGTGTGAAAAAGTGATGGCACTTGCCTAACCTCTCCATAATTCAATGTCAGCATCAGGACTAGCACTCTTGTCTTCTGATTCCTGGTCTAGAGAGTAACATATTATCTTCAAGTTGCTTTTTCCATTTTCTACTGATGAGAAAATGTATTTTAAATTCACAGTTGTTGTAGAATTTAAGAGAATACATTTTCATATATTTTAGGAGAGGTTCTTCTTGAAAAAATGAGTGGAATGACTTGTGACTTGAAACCTGGTTTCTTGCAATGATAGGGTCTCAGTGAAGGGCAAAATGTGTGAATGATGGAAAAGGGGACCAGAGTTATAGCATGCTGTCCTGGAAAACAAATCGTGAAAGCAGCTCATGTTCAGGGATCCACATGGACAGGTCAGTCAACTAAATTCTGTGTGAAAGAGTTATAATTTCAGGTGTATATATTCTTTACCACCAAACCATGAGAGGTGGCAAAGATTTAAGATGAGTATAAATCTGTTTTCTGATTAATTAAAGTTAGTCTCTGAGAGGGAGCTCGAAAAGCTGGACAGGTAGGACAGTGTAAGAAGACAATGAGGAAGCCCAAAGGATCTTGAGTACTGAAGGTTTTCTTTATATAACAACATGGTATGAATACGATTTTAGCGTTATTGTCTCTAGCAAGATAGATGGAACCATTATTCATCCTGGTATTTAATTGTCTTTTAATTTATTCAAGTATGAAAACAAGGATCTTTTTCAAGACATTTAAAATGTCATTGTGCTCACTTGATCTTGGCTAAATTGAGTTTTTAATGATTTACTTAAAATTTAACCTGTATCTCTTCAGAAAATTGGTACTTTGAATCATTATTGTCAGCTGGCAGTTGATACCACCAGGCTAAACTGCATTTAAAGAATGTCTTGTTATAGGCACGTGGTTAAAAGGGAATAGTAGATAGTTCCAAGGCAATGTTTGAAACAGCTAATAGCAATCTCCTCAGGAATCATATACATCTTTTTCCTCATTTTCATATTAAGCTCTTTTGCCTGAAATATTCAAATTCTCTAAAGACAAGGGAAATATGGCTGATAAAAGGCCAAAAAAAAAATAAAAATAAAATAAAACAAAACAAACAAAAAAAATCTAAACCAAAGAAAGAAACAAACAAAAACTTGGAAATATGTCCCATATAAATGTATAGTGTTGTTATAAAACATTAGGTAGCTCCCTGGTGGAATTTTACTTGCCATATGACAAGAATGTGTAAGTGTGGTTTTCTATGTTGTTGACTGACTGGGGACTTATAAAGAAACAAAGAATGAAAAAGAGACTACAGGGACGTGCAGTGGATGTTTTTATATCTCAAAACTTTAAGCTGAATGACTATTACTGACTTCTTTTCCACACAGTAACTACTGAGAAGCAGCATGATCAAGTCAAAAGGGACTAGTAAGGAAAGTGAAGAAACCTAAATTCTGGGCAAAGCCAAGTCCCTGCCTCCCTCTGCCTTAGCTTCTTCAAACATGGCAGCACCAGATTTTCTGGACTCTCAGCATCTAGTTACCTGATTTTGTTAAGGCCTTGGAAGACTCAGAGATAAAAAGTCTAAAACCCCAAAATGAACATCAATGTTTTCCCCACATTGTTACCCCCAATCAGTGAAATGGCTTTGAAAATTCTTAATTTTCAGTTTATTTCAGCATCAAGCTTTTATTACAGTTCACAGAGTTGCAAATATAAGTAAATTATCAACGACAAGATGCACTTCAATTAATTCTACTCCTCACCAACAGATAACTTGGGGAGAATTTATACAAGTGTCCAGAACTTGCCAGGACTAACAGATTCAGAGTCCATGTAACACCATACTAGCTAATAGGGGTCCCAAGGGACCTGCTTCAGTTTCAGTCAAATGAGTAAAAATGGATTATCATAGTCTAGTAACTGAAAGAATTGGAAATTGTAAGATCAGGTCATGTAACGAAACTTTTTTGTAGAGTTAAGTTGCTAGGCTTAGTTTGTATTTAAGACATTTATAGCTATTCTAGGCTATTCCAAATAGCTTTAACTGTATTAAATCAAGATACTTTTCACATTCAAGTATAATAAGAATTCATATCTTTTGACATTTTACCAAGCCAACAAGATAGTACTTTATTTGGGGGGGGCGGGGAAGACGTCCTTAAATTGAGTTTTCACATAAGTGAAGAAATTAGGGAAAGTTAAGCAGATTGATTAATTTTATAATCTAAGTAACATATCATATATTACAATTGATTTTTTTTTTTGGTCACACCATGCACCTTGCAGGATTTTAGTTCCCTGACCAGGGATTGAATCCAGACCAATGTAGTGAAAGTGCTGAGTCCTAACCACTGGACTGCCAGGGGATTCTTTACAATTGATTTTTATACACTACTTGTTTTGAAATAATTATAGGTTCATGGGTAGTTGAAAAAAAAAAAGTACAGGAAGGTCCTGAGTTCTGTGCAACTTTTACCTCTCCTCCCCCAATGTTAGTTAGCATCTTACATAGTTATAGAACAGTATAAAAGCCATGAACTTGATATTGGTACAATCTACAGAGCTTATTCAAATCTTATCATATTACATGCTCTCATTTGTGTGTGTGTGTGCATGTGTGTGTTTGTGTATTTCTATGTGATTTTATCACATACCTAGAATCACATAACTACCACCCCAATCAAGATGCAGAACTGTTCCATCACCACAAGGCTTCCTCGTGCTTTATCGCCTCCTCCACTATCTCCCTGTCTTTGAAGCCTAATCCCCAGAAACCACTGATCTATTTTCCATCTCTATAATTACATTATTTCAGAGTGTTATATAAATAGAATCATGCAGCAGGAAACCATTTGAGATTAGCTTATTGCTCAGCATACTTCCCTTGAGATTCATCTAAATTGTTACATGTATTCTGTGACATTGCTGAGTTGTATTTATGGTGTGGATTTATCATAATTTTTTTATTCAACCATTGAAGAACATTTGGGTCATTCCCAGTTTTGGATATTATAAATAAAACTACTATCAATATTTTTGTAAAGATTTTTAAGAGAGCATAACTTTTAAATTTCCGTGGGATAAATGAGAAAGGTTGCAACTGCTGGGTTATCTGTTAAATCCATTTTCAGTTTTTTTGTTTAAATACCAAACTAATTTTTCAGAATGGTCATGCATTTTAAAGTCTCACCAGAAATGCTGAGTGATCCATTTCTTTGCATTCTTACCATGCTTTGGTGTTATTATTTTTAAAATTTTAACCATTCCAATTAATGTATAGTAATAACTCATCGTATCTTTAATTTGCATTTCTTTAATGGGTAATGATGTTGAACAACTTTTTTATATTCTTACTTTCCATCTATATATCCTCTTCAGTGAAATGTCTGTATCTCTTAGTCATTTTCTAACTACGTTGTTTATATTTTTACTATTGAACTTTAAAAGTTCTTTATACATGCTATATACAGGTCTTTTGTCAGATATGTGGTTTACAAATATTTCTCCCAGCCTGTAGCTTGTCTTTCTATCCTCTTAACACGGTCTTTTATTGACCAAAACCATGTTAATGAGGTTCAATTTACCGATTGTTCCTTTTATGGATTGTGATTTTGGTGTCAAGTCTAAAGACTCTTCACCTAGTCCTAACTCCCAAAGGATATCCAATTGCTCTGACACCATTTGTTGAAAAGGTTACCCTTCCCCATTAACTTCTTTTGCATTGTTTTAGAAATTCAGCTTGGCATATTTTTATGGGTCTATTTCTATATTCTGTTTCTGTTCCGCTGACCCATGTATCTAACACTTTGTCACACTCCCTAGATTGGTGTATCTTTATATTAAGTCTTAACATAAGGAAGAGTGATTATTCCCACATTATTCTTTTTCAGAGTTGTTTTAGCTCTTCTACCTCCTGTTACTTTCCATATAAAGTTTGAGGTATACTTTCTATGTCTACAAGAAAATCGTGCATGGCTTGTGATAGGAATTATGTTACACTCATAGATAGATTTGGGGACATTTGACATTTTTACTATGTTGATTCTTCCTGTCAAGGAACAAGTTATACCTCTCCTGTTATTATATCTTCTTTGATGTCTTTCACCACATTTTGTAATTTTCAACATATAAATCATAACATGTTTTGTTAGATTTATAACTATCTCATTTTCTTTAGCTACTAATGATTAGCTTCCATAATCATGTGAGTCAGTTCCTTATAATGTCTCTCTCTCTCTCCATACAGTTAATGGTTTCCTTATATTCTTAGCACAATACCTACATAATCTGCTACAAGAATTCTACATTGTATAAATAGCGTATTTAATTAATATATGTTTAAATATACATCTTTTAATAACTGATGATCTCAGAATATGCTGATTCAGAATATCTTGGAAAACTTAAAAAATCTGAATTGTATCCATTTCATTTATTTTATATTGTACCTAGTAAAGCAACATTGAATAAATATATACTGTTTATATAGAGCTATTGTGCACTGATATTTTTAGACTGCTGTGATTGGCTCATACAATTTTTGAAATGCTCCCAGTCTCTGAGAAATGCTTACATTTCCAGATGAAGATTGTAAATCCAGCAAAGTTAGAGTACAATTGAATTTGATATTAGAAGTGCAAATTGATGTAATGGTCAACATGACCACCCATCAGGAAGACCCACTTGACAGATATCTTGAATATTTCCCAGAAGCATATTTTCAGAATAGAAGGTACAAGAAATATGTGACCACTGTAAATTAGGCAGTGACCTAAATGTAAGATACACTGTATAAAACTAATGCAGAATACATTTTGCTGTTCTTTGGGTATTGCTCAATTGTAGGATTTACTTTATTTCCAAAATCTAAGAACTACATACTTCAACTTTTGAATACTGAGAAACGTGATTCTGTAGAGTCAAGATGAGGTTGTAATTGGACAGGAAAGACAACTAGTTAAAGTTGCAGGGGAAATCCCGTATTGAAAGAATTCTATTCCTGGAATTTATAACAGAACAGAGATTTCAAGTCCTGGAAAAGTTTAAATAGAAGTGACCAAATAAGGCATATCAGACATGTCAAACATGAGGCCATCAATTGCAAAGGGGGATCTAGTGTCCTTTATGTGGCAACCATGGATATGCTGCTCTGAACTCCTTTCAAGGAAGAATTTTCTGTTCAACTTCAAGGAGAACAGTTAGCTGACAGCCTCTAGATATTAGCACTTTCAGAATCTTCCTCAGTGTTTGAGCTCCTTCCCAGGACTAAACTTCCTTTAGATCTCCTTAGTCTGATGACTCTTTCTTTATACTTCAAGTCTTGTATCTTTCAAAAAAAAAAGTTTCCTTGACATGCACATTAATCTAGCACTTTCATTGGGTTCTGCTGCCCTTTGTACCCCAGTTCACACCTATGTTATAATAGTCTAGCAATTGTGCGTTTGTATTCTGACCTAAACTTGTGGACACCTTGAAGGTATAAGACATATCTTGTCTGTACTAGTTTCCCCGGCACCCAGAAAAGGGCTTGGCATAGTTAAGCACTCAATAAATGATCACATTTGATATATTTATCATCAAATTGTCAACAAAGCAAACAATAACAAAAATCCTAATGGAAAACATGCATTATGTAAACTTTTTTCTTTCTTTCTTTGGGGTCTTGGCAACTCAACACTTATTTAAGCATCATTAGTTCTAGGGCATTTCTCTGTACTATGCTTACTCCTTCATTTGCTCAATACAGAATCTTCTTACTCTACAGATATCTTGTCTATGTAATTTGTTTTTCCTAATATCCATCAAGGCAGGTATTTCAATCAAGGACAAAGCATGCTGAGGAGAAGAGTAGTCATGAGATGGGCTCAATTTTCCTCAGATAAATTGGGAGAATGAAGAATCTGTAACCAAGGCAAATTCTCCAGCTCTGAATATACTGTGTGTAATTACTTCAACACTTTTACAAAAGGAAGAGCATCTAAGAGTTAAGATATATTACAAAAATGGAAATCCTGGATCAAACTAGAGTCATCCCTCAGTATCGAGAACCCCTGCAGATATCAAATCCATGAATGCTCAAGGTCCGTAGTCTGCCATCCATATCCATGGTTCTGCCTCTGCGGATTCAACCAGCTCGAGATTGTGTAGTGCTGTAGCATTTATTGAAAAATAATCTATATACAAGTGAACAGCTCAAACCCGTGTGGTTCACACATCAACAGTACTAAATTTATAAGCCTATTTAATGATTAGAACAGTGAGGCTATAGGTCACAAAAAAGTGATAGAAATGTATGGTGCAAAAAAACTATTTTATGTTGAACACATTTCTTATAAGATTTTAGAATCTTCTAATACGTTCCCTGAAGTGACTATAGCATGGGAGGCATTTGTAATATTATGGAAAAAACATGAGATTTTGAGAGAACAGACATGAGTTTTAAATCTCAGCTAGATGCCTAGTTAGTTGTGTGACATTTTCAAAACTTTTAATCACTCTGAAATTTAGCTGCTATAAACTAAAGATAACGGGTAATAGACATTGCAAATATACTAAGGATATATAAATGAAATAAATGAAAGAAGCTAGCAATATAATAAGCATTTAATAAGGTTAATTGATAATAATCTAGCTCTTTTGCAACTTAAGGTTTAGGTGTAAACCGTAGTATTTAAAGAAGATTTAGGCTAACAGCTCAAAAACAATATCAGATACAACCATAATTTTAGCCCAAAGGGAGTAAATAAAAAGCCTTGGTGTCTATTTCAAATGTAATGTTTCAGTTAAATACAAATTTATAGCCTTAGAATATTGCCCTTTTAATTTTACCAAATGGTGTTTAACTGAAAATTATACCATAAACAGTATCATAATAACAATTACATCTTAACCAGCAACATAAAATTGTTTCACTTTACAATGAACTATAACATTGTGATAAAACTTAATTTCAAACTTATGAATTCAAAATTTATGATCATTTAGACTAGACCAGGCACAAAGTTCAAGTTATCTATGAATAAATCTAGCATGTATCCTAATCCTCTTTCATTGTAGGTACTGTGATGCTGGAAAAGTCATGAGACACTGTCACCTCTAAAACGGCATTATAATACCCTAATACAAGGTTGTCGACATGATTCAATAAAACTACATATGTGACAATGCTTTGGAAGTAAAGTACATTTGAAAGTTTGTCTTTATTATATTCAGAAAATAAGGATTAAAGGGAAGAGAGGAGAACAATTCCTGACTGAGGTTCAAGGTTCAAGAGGTGAGTGATTGCTGGCTGAGGTTCAAGGGAAAGAGGAAAATGATTCCAGGCTGTACATCTCATCCTGACATACCTAGCATACCAGTTAGGTTTGCTGTCTGGTGCCTGTGCCCTAGTGTATGTGCCCTTTCCCGTGGCCCACAGGACTTCCCAAAAGGATTCATTTGGGTTAACCTGGGTTTACCTGCTCCTTTTCAAACAGTATATTTCTGAAAGTAAAACAAATCACTCCCTTGGCAACAGGAAAATTTAGATACATTAATATTTCCTTTACAAATTACGTTTGCAACTATAAATTTCTGAAGTTACATTAATTTTATTCTGAAGCTGTATACTTCTATAACAAGATTAATTATTCTTAGGAAAAAGGGGTGCAATGAGATAGGCAAACAGTTAACTTTACAATGTGACTGCAAAGCAAAACAGCTATTGCTGCAAAACTGAAAGCATCACTCACTTTCTAAAACAGTAATGGTGGTTTAAATGGTGCTAATTTTGTTCATAGCCATTTTCCACTTGAATTACTCCAATACATTTAAAAAACTGCCACACTGAATGATATTAATGGTGCAACAAATTGACTAGTATTATAGGAATGTATCCATTATTTTTATGGGCATATTTAATTGTACATGTTTCTTTAGGTTTCTAATTAAAACCGGCAATAAAAATGATGTCTTCATGTTTAAGCCTGCATTTTTAGACTTAAACTACCTTATAATTAGCACTAATATAGATAGCTCAGAAAGATATAATGCTAACACATTAAAGTGGATTGGAAATCCTATTATTAGTCCTATTATTAACATAGACCCTTGTCAGCAGGGGGAAGAAAAAAAACCTACTATATGTGGAATATGTGCTGTTCCAGTTTCTTTCACAAATTTCCTGATGTTATCTGCTAAATGTCAGAAGGATCAGGACATAAATGGTGGCATGGTCCCAAAGGGAAGAGTTTACCAGTTCCACTGTATTTAATACTACATTGAACACTGCGCATTTTAAATACTGCTTCAAGAATTTACTAACTTTCAAAGTAAAAATACACACATTTTTGCAGACTGGTGTGATGATTCACTAAATAATGATCTCTTAACTATTTTTACTTAGTATTAGGCAGACACCAATTAGAAGACAGAGTTCTCAGTGTCTCTATAGACAGTTCCACACCACATTTTCAGTGGCAAATTGTATTTGACATTTAATTTAAAACCCAAGACACCATAACATGAAATCTTCTAGGCCATTAATGACAAAGCATGAAGGTATTCTCCCACTTCCTTGTTGCCTGAGGCTACATCTGCTATTTCCCAGAAGGCTGTGTCATTACTGCAGCATTATGTCCATGGGGTAGTGTATTCCTAACACACATGTATAATCTGAATACTGGGAATGGTTTTTAGATGCTTAGTTACACATGTCTTATAGCTGCTTGTCAGCAAAAAACCTAGGACAACATGAGCCCTGTAGGCAATAACCTATTATTTGAATTTTCTGTTGCTGTGCTGGTGGTAATGATTATGTTTTATGTTTAAAGAGAATGAAAAGGCATAGACAGCTAAAAAAAATAAGATCAGAATGCTTGATCATAAAAACACCCTGCTTTGTTTGTGATTATCTTCTATTATATCTATTGGGAGCTTGATTTTTCTTTGAATTCTTTCTCAGTGAATCTAGTTACTTATGGTTGTGATATAGTTGAAATATGGAATTTGAAACTAGATAGATGTAAATTCAATACCTGTAGTATTGTCTACTAATTGTGAGTCCTTCAGGATTTTTTTTGACCTCTTTAAGACCATTTCTTTTCTTAGGTGAATAAGGATACATATAATTACTTGGATGTTTTTGAAAATCCTGTACTAATAAGAACATCTCAAGTTAAATTTATGAATGTGGGATCATACCTTCCTATGTAGCACAGGATAGTATTTAAGAGTCCATGCTGTGGAGTTAGAATACACAGACTTGAATTTCAGCTTTGTTCTTTTCTAGTAACTAAACCTTGGACAACTTATTTAAAATGTCTGAGCTAGGCTAGCCACTAGCTAATCTGGCTATTGAGCACTTGAAATGTGGTTAGTAAATACTGAGATATTCTATAAGTGTAAAATATACACTGGATTTCAAAGACAGTATAAAAAAATGTAAAACGTTGCAGTAATGTATTTTTATATTTACTGTATGCTGAAATAATTATATTTTGGATTTCAGATATTGGATTTCACTGTATGTTTTATTATAATTAATTTCACTTGTTTCGTTTTACTTTTCAAAAATGTGACTACTAGAAAATTTTAAATTACATATATGGCTTGCTTTTGTGGCTCATTTTGTGTTTCTATTGGACAGCGCTTCTCTAAGCATTATTTTTCTCATCTGTAAAACATAATGTGTAATAATAATTTTTCTAAAGAGTTTCTATTGGTACTAACAATATCATGTATGAAAAAATAATTATCCCAATGCTTACAACAAGTAGCTATTAGTACTAGTTAGTAGAAGAACATATCCTATAGTTCTTCTTTTCCTCCTCCATTATCCTTAGAATAGGAAGCACAAGGCTGTACTGGTTATCTGCAAGATTTCCATGTTACATGACACTCTATAAATTTAATATTTTATTGAGTTTGTTTATTTGCCAGTCTTCCTTTTTTAATTGAAGAATAGTTGATTTACAACATTATATTAGTTTCAGGTGTACAGCATAGTTATTCAGTATTGTTACAGATTATATTCTATTAAAAGTTATTACAAGGTAATTCCCTGTACTATACAATATATCCTTGCTGCTTATCTATTTTACACCTAGTAGTTTGTATCTCTTAATCCCATACACCTAACTTGTCTCTCCCCCTTCCTTCCTCCCTCTGGTAACCATTAATTTTTTTTTCCTGTGTCTGTAATTCTGTTTCTATTTTGCTGTGTACATTTGTTTGTATTATTTTTTAGATTTCACATATAAATGATATATGTTTTTACCTTCCTGACTTATTTCACTATGTATAATATTCTCTAGGTCCATCCACGTTGCTGCAAATTGCAGAATTTCATTAATTTTATGGCTGAGTAATACTCATATATATATATATATATATATATCTCACATCTTCTTTATCCATTTGTCTGTTGATGGACACTTAGGTTGCTTCCATATCTTGGCTATCGCAAATAGTGATTCTACCAAACATATAAAGAGGAAGTAATACCTATCTTTTGCAAACTATTCCAAAACATTGAAGAGCATGGAACACTCCCAAATTTATTCTACACGGTCACTATTACCATTACCCTGATACCAAAACCAGACAAAGACACTACAGAAAAAGATAACTACAGAAAAGCCAATATCTTTGATGTATATAAATGCAAAGGTCCTCAACAAAATATTAACAAGCTGAATCCAATAATATATAAAAAGGATCATACACCATGATCAACGTGGATTCATTCCGGGGTACAAGGATGGTTCAGCATTTGCAAATCAATCAATGTGATTCACCACATTAACAAAAGGAAGGATAAAAATCACACGACCATCTCAATAGATGCAGAAAAACTGTTTGACAAAATTCAACATTCATTCATGATAAAAACTATCATCAAAGTGAGTATAGAGGGAATGTACATCAGCATAATAAAGGCCATTTATGACAAACTCACAGCTAAAATCATAGTCAACAGTGAAAATCTGAAATTCTTTAAATTCAGGAAGAAGACAAGGATGTCCATTCTCACCACTTCTAGTTAACATAGTATTAGAAGTCCTAGCTACAGCAATAAGAAAAAGATAAGATAAAAAAAAGATAAGAAAAAGAAATAAAAGGCATCCAAATTGGAAGAGAAGAAGAAGTAAAACTGTCACTATTTGCAGATGACATGACTTATACAGTCTGTTTTTATTTTCAAGATTCCCTGAGAGCTAAGAATCTGACTTATGCATTTTAACATCTTCAGGACAGGATTTTGTATTTTTAATTGTTTTGGAATAACTAACATTTACATGCTTATTGTTACAGATTTTAGAATTACTGAATATTTGCTGCTAGAAACATTGGTATTTAAAACTAACCATAACTGGTTACCAATTCCAGTATAAAGAGTTGATTTAAAGGCTGAGAGTCTACTTTGTCTATTCAAATAATGCCCCCAAAATACAGACAATAAATTGATAAATGCAATCATTACCTGAATAATGCCACTTTTGAATAATTAGCTTCTGAAGTTAAAAGAAAGGCATTACAGAGTCATCCTTGTTAAATTCTTACCTATAAAATTATTAACCTAGATTCTATCAATCTCTCTCTCTCTCTCTGTCCCTCACACACACACACACACACACACACACACACACACACACACACACACACACACTCTCTCTCTCTCTCTCTCTCTCTCTCTCTCTCTCTCTCTCTCACTCTCCACTGTTCCCCACATACCATCTGAACTATAACTTATCTTAGAATGTGACTGATAATACTATTTTTTAAAGGTTCAGTAATTGACAAACTACCATCCAATAAACTGGCTTAATTAGGATTCATCTAATTGATTTTTTTCTTTTACACCCTAAAGGAAAAAAAAGGAGGAATCAAATAAGATGCACAATTTTAGTGAATTAAAAGCAATTCTAAAATGCTTGCTATGCTCAGTGAGTTTAATTTAGTCTATCACATCTAGAAGGGTTTTTATTCCAAAGGAAACTAAATATCATATAGAGAGGTGAACTCTAATCTGAGAGAGATAGTATTTTTACAAAGATGCTATAATATGTTTAGGCACCTGAAAAATATCTAATTTGCTGCCTATTCAATTTCTATTACAACTTCCTAGTTCAGTTCAACCACACTTCTCATTATATCAGTGGTTCTTAATCTAGCTGTATATTAGAATCCTCTGGGGAACTTTTAAGACATTCCCATGTCCAAGCCCTACAACAGACCAACGGAAGAAGAATCTCTGAGAAAGGAGCTTCCTAGGTGATTCTAATAGGATTTGGAGTAGTCTTGGGCAAAATTATTTTGAGGGTCCCATTTTTTTCTTCTATAGCATGCACAGAGGAAGGAATAGAATGAACATGTGACTCAGTATTAATAGCTCAAATTCAAAAAAGGTAAGGCTGAACTTAAATTTTCCTACCCTATCCTCTTCTCTCTCACACTCCACATCCAACATATTCACAAATTCTGCAGTTTTCCTCGTGTTAGTTCATCATTCCATTGCTACCTAATAGCTTACTCTTAGCTTCATTCTCTTTTGCCCGAACCACTGCAAATTTCTAATACCTGGTCTTCCAACATTGCCAATTGTCTCCCTTGAGTTTGTTGTTCACTTTATAGTCAGAGTCATATCTGCAAAATTTGAATATGTTTACATCACCAAACTCATAAAATCCCTTTATTAGTTTTTGCACTAACGTAGAGACCATGTTCACCATCATGGCCTATGATGTTCCACATGGTATGGCCACCCACTACTTTCCAAGCCTCAGCACATACCACTCTTCCTTTTATTCACTTCACTCCAGCAATCTAGACTTTTTCAGTTTTCTTGAACACAATTAGCTTCCTTTCAGTATACTACCTTTTTCATTCCTTGCTTAAACCTGGAATGCTCATATTTCTACTTGTCCTTATATTGCAGTTGACTTATCACTACTCAAGAAAGCCCTCACAGACAACTCCAGTATGGGAAAGATTACTTTATCATATGCTCATAAAAATTTACTCTGTCCCTCCTATAAAATGGTAATCCCAAACTAGTATTATACATTTATTTGTGTGATACTCCAGTTATGTAACAACTGGAACAGTAATATAAAATAATATGTAATTAACTTGTAAATAGAAAGTTAAATATATTCCTTGTTCTCTAAATAACCTCATATACATATACGTGTATATGTGTGTGTTTATTTGTAAACTGCCATTTACTAAGTGATCATGTGTAGTACAAATTTTTCATCAAATTGTTCTAACAATGCCCAAATTATTTGCTGATTTTTAGAAAACATGTTTGTGATCTTTCATTTAAACTAGCTGTTATGAGCTAAGTAAAGTTCCTTTCTAAGCCATGACTTGAACATAAGGAATCATATAAAGCTTTTTGAACAATTCCATTAAAATGATAGTCATTAAGCGACAATATTAATAAGCAGAGTACTTCTTTCTCTTTATATCAACAATAGTATGCATTGCACTAAATCCTCTCAGCTACTTCTGATTAACAGCAATTAAATTTAATTTATTTTTAGTGCTTATAATAGTATATGACATTAAAAAATATATGCAATATCTATATTATTGACTAAGTTATAAAAGTCATTTATTGGAACATCTTATTTAATTAAGTTCAACCTAATCCTTCAGGCCAGGTATTGTTGCCTTTTCTACACAGATAGAGCTGTGTAGCAGTTAGCTGTAAGTTATATTTACAAACTTATTTTTTTATTGGCCAAGAAGGCAGGGATTTGATGGGTTTTAACAAACTTATTGAATTAAAAGGTGGAAATTAACAGAGATGGTGAAAAGAGGGACTTCTCAGCATCCCAGTTGTAATCTCCTCTAAGACAAACCCTAGGGAACTCTCTCAGTGTGCACAGAGCCTGAAGCATTTCCCACCTCAGCTACTCCCATCGATCTGGACACCCTGTTCTCTCGGTCTCTCTCAGGTCCTCTCAAAGCTAATATTCTACGGAAGCTATAGTTTCCCTGCAATAAAGGGAGTGGTGAGCATGTTGGCTAGCAAAAGCTACCCACAGACAGGGCTACATGAGCTCTGACTTTTGGCCATTGGTGTTCTAGTTTCCTCTGCAGTCACCAGGGGGTGTGTCTCTTGCTGTGTCCACCCTGCCTTCCCGCCAGCCACACCTTGGCTTTGGTATAAGCGTATGAGTGGACCAATGCTAGCTTTAGGCTGACAGGCACCAACCTGCCCCTGTGGTGACCCATCACCTTTCCTTGGAACAAAGCAGATCGAGATCAGGGAGTGGGATGTCTGTCTTCTTTTGCCTCTCTTGGATCTAAAAATAGAACGAAGGAGGTAGGATTTTGGGGGATACAGCTGTGTGGCATGTGCACTCACCAATCAAAACAGAGGTAAAAGACCTGGAGCTTGGTACTGGAGACCTGATTCTGTGCCTGGTGTTAATGCCATAGCTGCTGGATAGTGAAGGGGGAGGGGAGGAGGAGGCAATACCGCTGGGGCAGCAGCTAATTATCCACTTTACCAGCAGGTATGTAATAATCAACTTGTTTATTCTGATCAGTGTGTACCACAGTGAAATATCAGAACTCTGTAATTATTACTTTGATTCTATCCACCTACAGGTGTGTGCATTCCATGAGGTCCAGACACATAGCTAGTTTAGTTCCTTTTTTCTTGCACATTGCCTATTTTAAAGCTGCATCAGGTAGCAGGCCTTCAATAAATATTTGTTATTACATGAATCAATGAGAGGAAATCATGATCATTCGCAAAAAATTTGGGCTTTCCTTCATGGTTTCACACTAAAGTGACAAAACCATTTTACCTTGGAAAATTAGCCTGTCACTAGCCTACAGTTTTTCATTACAGACTGATTTCAAAAGGATGATTAGAAGTGATGAAAAGTATGCCTCTAGTATTTATACTCTTTTAAGAGAGGGCAGTAAAACTTTAAAGGGGCAGGTCAAGGAGTTGGTGGACCTGAAGCTTCTATAATTTCAAGACCTTCTTTAGAAAAATAATATATCAATACAATTATGACTACATAGGTAGAAAGTAAATGTTTATATGGTCAGATAAAAATACCACAACATATTGCAAGTATATAAAGAATGACAAATACCAAATCTACAAAATCCAGAAAAATAACATAATGCTTTTATTAAATGTCTATACTCCTCTAATAATTTGTAAAGTATTTTCTTTTTGTTCTTATAGGAAACTCCAATTACGTAATATTGAATCTCTTTGCTTATTGTTTATGTGTATAACATTTTCTAATCCTATTTCACTTTTTTCTTTTCATTTTTATTTTCCTTTCTATTTCTGTGCTCCATGGTAATTATGGTATTTTCCACATTATCTATTCTACCTTGTCCTTTTTTACTGTTTTCACTTTTTTCTTCTATACTAACTCCTACAAGTTCATTTTAATAAACTTTACCATCTTTTTCCTGAGTTCTTGAATTTCAAATTTTTTGGTATTCTTTCATTGAAATGACCATTTAGTTATCTTTTCTAGGCCATGGTAAAATGTTTTGAATTCTCCGTTTCATCACATCATTATTTTAACAAAGGTTTCTTTTAGTATTTTTATATTGATTCTTTTTCAACTTCTCCTACATTGCTCATCAAAGAATGAGTTGGATTTCCTGACAGAGTTATTTGTAGGAGTTTCCTCTGAAGAGTGCATATTTTGTTGCCTTTTCTGCAATCTGCACCTCTGGGCTGTTTGGTCATTTTCTGTGGGTCTTTCTTGTACCTTCTTCCTATGCAGGCTCTGCTTGATCTCTACCTACTTCCTTTAGATCCTGCAGATCTTTTCTGATGCAAATTATGGGATATTCTACTTCTGGGTGTGCATTATGCCTTCCTGGAAGTGTATTTTTACTGGCATTTCCAGGGCAGTTTTACAGTCAGTCTGTTCACTTCCCCTTGCTAGGCTTCCAAATTCCACATAGCATTTGTGAGAGTCATACCTGCTATAAGCAGGTCAGTCTGTGAATGATATATGCCTTTGGATCTCAGTTAATATGGAATTTTTTTTTCTTTTCCTATTTACCTTGCTGCTTTTGTATCATATATAGAAAAAGAGGGAACTTACTATATCTCTCCTGCCATGTTCACACTGGAGGTCTTGGAATTAAGTTTTACTCTAAATTTGTTTGTATTGTTAAATGTGTTACAACTTATCAAAATTTATTTTAATAATTTTAAAGAAACTATATTTTAAACACATGATGTCATTTATTTATACAGCAGCTGCATAAAGGAATTGACAGGATATTTAAACTAGGGATAGCCTTTATATCCCTTGTGCATATACTCTGTGCATATAGTTTCTTGAAAGAACACAATGGCAGTCAGAAGCCACTCAGGAAACCCAAAGGATTAGTGGCAACAGCTCTGCTGAATAAATGTTAAATAGATTATAAACCTTGGGGGAAATCTCAGAGAAAAGCAGTCATAAACTAAAGCACAATCAATAGATAAACCAGCAAGCAGGAGAAGCATGTAGCCCAAAAGCAAACAATCAGCTATTTCAGACATACTAGCCTTCCCAGGGGAGACAGGTGGCTTTACTCTTAGTTAAAAGGGCAATGGATCTCAGGAGACATTTGAGATGTTAACAAACTTACAATGAGCACATAGGTAATTGGGTACTTTGTGTTTTCTGTGTGCATAATTAATTACAAATGCACAGCCTGCCTGTTTAATCAGACCCAATTGTGGAAATGCTGTAAGTGTTTCTCTCTGCGACTAAAACATCAGAGCAGTTTTGTGATCTTAGAAACAGAAATTGTATCAGCAGTGTGTTTCTCTGTATGCTGGCCTGAACTTCACAGGCTGTGGATTCACACTGCGTCAAGTTCACTTTGGAACGGGAATAATGCAACCATGATGAATATGTCGGTATCCATTGTGAAGAAACAGTAAACACAGAGTTACACGTAACATTCCGTGCTTTGTATATAGTAGATTCTAAATAAATGTTCATTGAATTGCCTTAATGAAGTATTATTATATCTCAGAGAATCAATGACTGTGACTTTGGACAATTTGCTGAAGTTTCTCACTTGTTTATCAGCTCTAATATAGGGAGATACAAATCCAAACTATCCATGTACTACTGTCTCTGAAGCCACAAGCAATCCAAAAACCTCTGCATTCCTTTTGAGCTATTCTTGCATAAGCCATTTCATCTCTTTGTAAAGACAGTTCCGGATTTCTTTGCTTTCAGATTTCAGTAAAAACCATGATTTCTGAAATGAAGTCATCTAATGAAATGAATAAGGTATTTTGGGCAGGTCTAAGTATCAAAGGAGACCACACAGCGGCTGGCAGGGTCCCCACAGTCTGATATACGTCAGTGGGAAGAGCTCTATTTTGAAGCATTTGAAGGCAACCACATTATCTATTTCTTTTCTTCGTTTACCACATTTCTCTTTTTTCTATATATTTTTGTTTCTTATGATTAAATCAAGTTATTGGCATAGCACAAACAGAAATGCTGAGTATTAACAGACCAACAAACTCTAATGTAGCTTTACAATTAAAGGCTTAAAGAGAATCTGAAAGTAAGTTTTTTCTTTTTAACTTTCAAAGCCAATGAGATGAATTGAAGGAGAGATGTTACTTACATAAAAAATTAAAAATACAAGGCTTTTAAAAGTAGTCTTCCTTAAGGCTTCCCTGGTGGTGCAGTGGTTGGGAGTCCGCCGGCCAATGCAGGGGACACGGGTTCGTGCCCCGGTCCCGAAAGATCCCACATGCTGCGGAGCAGCTAGGCCCGTGAGCCATGGCTGCTGCGCCTGCGCGTCCGGAGCCTCCGCTGCGCCGCGCGTCCGGAGCCTGTGCTACGGCACTGGGAAGGGCCACAACAGTGAGAGGCCCGCGTACCGCAAAAAAAAAAAAAAAAAAAAAAAAAAAGTAGTCTTCCTTTAATGTCATTAAGGAAGATTAATTCTTTTTGTTTTTCTCATCCCAGTGTTTTATGTGTATGTGTGTGCCCTTTAGAGTAATCAGATTAGTAATCACCCTCTTTCTATCCTAGTTAAGGAATGTGTTTTGGGGGAGAAAAAAAAAGGAAAAAGAGTAGAGGACTGTCACTGTGTTTCTATTCAGAAATTATACCCAGGTCTCCATTGACTTCATTTGTCTTTTCCTGCCTACTAAAACACCATTTTTCCTTTTGCTCTCTAAAATTGGACCCACTACTCCACACTAGCAGGCTTTTACATTCCCTCAAACATTTTTATCTTGTAGCTCCTACCTTAATTTGCCTTATGCCAGTTCAGGAGTACCCTCTGGCACCTCATTTATGTCACCTCACACAAATCTGTTCATCCTTTGAACAGTCCCAGATCATCCTAGTTCAAAGTGAATTCTACTTCTCAAAATTACTATACTACATATCTGGACCATGTATTTGGCACAATCAATTGCAGCCTTGTATATTTAATTATCTTTTCATGTGTGCATTAAAAGATCGTTGGAAATAGTGACTATTGTACTTAGTAGATACTTCAACAATAATCAACAATTCTAAAGATATAGCAGCATTTGGAAGTCTCCCTAAACAAACTGTGGATTGTGTGTGTATGTGTGTGTTTGTGTGTGTAACATTCTATTTTTTTTTAATTGAAGTATAGTTGATTTACAATATTTTGTTTGTTTCAGGTGTACAGCAAAGTCAAAGCGGTTCACTTATTGTTTTTTCAGACTATAGGTTATTACAAGATATTTAATATACTTCCCTGTGCTATACAGTAACTCCTTGTTGCTTATCTATTTTATGTATAGTGGTTTGTATTTGTTAATCCCACAGTCCTAATTTGTCTCTCCCTCCCTCCCACTGCCTGGATTTTCTTTTTGTAATTACAAGTTGATCCACTAAGTCACATTTGGCCTTCATTTATTGATTCATCAAATAAGGTCCTCTCATTTTCGTCTAGCTATAATTTTAATAATGTTTTGCTAATAGATATACAAGATCTTTCTGATGCAGAAAAGCATAGCCTCCTTTATAAATCAACTTTTTATGATAAATGATGACAATAACATAGGAGAATATGACACAATGCACTGAATCCATTATATGTAATTTCTGTAAGGACTGCAATATATCAGCTAATATTCATTTCATATTTTCCCTATTCTCAAACACATTCTTTTAGACTAAAATGAGACTATTTCTTTGGAAGTTTTCACTTGTCTTTAAGGAGGCCTGATTAATATGTTCTGAAAACTATCTGACTGTAGAAATTTTAATTTATCCTAAAATTAGGATAAGAAGATAGAGACATTTTAGTATTTTTACAATTTAGTGTATATATATATATATATATATATATATATATATATATATATATACATTTTTTTTTTTGCATGAGAAACACATTTATTGACCAGATTAGAGCATTTGTGTAGTTCTTTTTCCCTCTGGCCTTACATTATCCAGTGAGGACAGTGTTTTCCATGGTTACTTTTATTTATTTATATTTTATATTAACAGTGTTGTGATAGTTTCAGGTGTACAGCAGAGTAATTCAGTTATACATATACATGTATCTATTCTTTTTCAAATTCTTTTCTCATTTAGATTGTTACATAATATTGAGCAGGGTGCTATACAGTAAGTCCTTGTTGGTTATCCATTTTAAATATAGCAGTGTGTACATGTCAGTCCCCAAATCCCTAACTATCATTTCCTCCCACACTTCCTCCCTGGTAACCATAAGTTGGTTCTCTAAGTCTGTATGTTTCTGTTTTGTAAATAAGTTCATTTGCATCATTTCTTTTTAGATTCCACATATAAGGGATATCATATAATATTTCCCTTTCTTTGTCTGAGTTACTTCACTCAGTATGGCAATCTCTAGGTCTGTCCATGTTGCTGCAAAGGGCATTATTTCATTCTTTTTAATGGCTGAGTAATATTCTATTGTATATATGTACCACATCTTCTTTATCTGTTCCTCTGTTGATGGACACATTTTAGTATATTTTTATCAGAAGTCTCTATTGATATAAATATAGTTAACTGTTGTGGATTTTATCTCATGATTTATTTGCACAAATACACAAAAGGCTTTGGTGATCTCTCAGTAATCAGTAGTTTTTGAGATTTAATTTTAATTTGACAAACCAGATGAAAGCAAGGATGAAAAATACATCTACACAAAGATATAAAACCGAACTTGAACAAGAAATAAGGACCTCATTATACCTTTAATTTAAAATGATCACCTTACAGATATAAAACACACTTGCATAATCAGAAGTGTTAAAAGCCTAGTCAGGGAACCTTCCCCAAAGAGCCACCTGACACACCAGGTCAAAGCACCGTCAAGAGTGATGCAGACCAAAGAATATGGCTCACCATTTTCTACCCATTGCTATGGCATGTAGGATCATAAACTGTCTGTTATCAAAGGAAATTTTGTAGAATTATTTTTATTCAATATTTTTAACATTGAAATTATTGAGAAAGGACACTAATTGCTTTATTTTCTTTAATTTTTTCCTAAATTTCTTGTCATCTCTTTCATTTCTAACAAAACAAACCCTTCATCTTTGGCACAGCAGGGCTCTGGAGAAAAGGGGTTATGGTAGAGGAAGTCTGGGCTATTCAGAGAATAAGTTAAATTTAATTTGCCTTTTGCAAATTAATGACTGCCTCTACTTGTCTAACTTCCAAACTAAACTCTGGCAAACAACA
Source organism: Kogia breviceps (assembly GCF_026419965.1). NCBI lineage: Eukaryota > Metazoa > Chordata > Mammalia > Artiodactyla > Physeteridae > Kogia > Kogia breviceps. Next base: position 43,981,833 of record NC_081316.1, read on the forward strand.
GCATACATCCAACAAAACACATACATTTCCTGAATCTATCTTACTCTCCACATCTATTCTGCTTTTCCTAAACTATACTTCCTAGGTATATGCTAAGAAGCATGTTAAACTGGCATTAGGGGTGCAAAAATAAACAAGTGTTTTGTCTTCAAAAACTCATAATGTAGACAGTAATTTACCAGTATGTTTGAATATTGTATAAGAACAATAATTTGAGTAAGCCCAATGTACCTGAGTAGTAATGCAGAAAGGAGGAGTGTCAAATGACCTAATGTTGGAGGCTGTGAAGGATGAAAAAGACCTTACAAAGCATGGAGGAAAAATCATTACAGGCATTGAAAAGAGAAAAAAAAATGAAAGTATAAAATAATGTAGGTAATTGCATATGGTTTGGTATTTCCAAAACATAATGTAAAAGAAAAAAGGAGAGAAGTTTTGATTATGGCCAGATCATGAATGAGTGTCTTAGACTTCATTAGAATTTATTGTGTAAGCAGGGAGAGCTCATTGAATGGTCTTAAACAGGATCGCGACTTAATCAGATTCAGGTAGAGGGGTGATTCTTATAGCACATAAATGATGATGTGGAAGGGGCAGAGATTAGCAACGAGGAGAGGAGTTAAAAGGTTATTACACGAGTACTCAAGTATTTTAAAGAATATCAGTAAAGAAACATACATGCCAGTCTTTAAAATATGAATGTCCTTAAAAAACTAGCAGGTGGAAATTGTAACTTTAAAAAATCTTCTTTTCATTGTTACTACATTAATCATATGATCCTCTGATTTTAATAAAAGCAGAAAACACAAACAATTTGAAAAGATGGGTGATAGCATTATAAAATGTTAAATAATTCACTTACATTTTTCAAATTATGTAGCTTTTTTAGTGAATATCTCTTTCTTACAAGAAGTCTCATTTTTTTTTTCCTTCTTCAAACCTTCTACAAGTAAATGGGAATAAAATTTTCCTAGAATATCTTTAGTTGCCCCAGTGGTATACTAGAATAGCCCTTAGCATATTTGAAAACAATGTTAATATTTTGTTCTCCAGTCTTGTTATTAAAATAACCACTTAGTTTTTGATATTCCAAATCAGACTGGTAGCCTCAATTAATGGAGAAAATTCAGTAATTCGGTAAAAATTATCCACTTCTCTGCTAATTTCATGATTATAATAGTTATAATTTAGCAGGAGATGATGCTTTGAGTATACCCTTGCTCTACTCAAAAAGTTCCTATTGGGCTTCCCTGGTGGCGCAGTAGTTGAGAGTCCACCTGCCGATGCAGGGGACATGGGTACGTGCGCCGCCCGGTCTGGGAAGATCCCACATGCAGCGGAGCAGCTAGGCCCGTGAGCTATGGCCGCTGAGCCTGCGCGTCCGGAGCCTGTGCTCCTCAAAGGGAGAGGCCACAGCAGTGAGAGGCCCACGTACCATAAAAAAAAGTTCCTATTAAATTTAATTCAAAAATTTTTTTGTATAATTTCATGAAAGTTTATATGAGTTAGGCTAAACACCCCAACCAGTGACTAAAGTCTTATAACAACAGAGTTGCTCTATTTAAGATAAGACAATGACCACCTACATAGATGTTTTCAGTGTACATATGTCTATAGACACACATGTCTACAGCAATGAACAAGTCATTCTTTGTTTAAGCAAGTAAAATCATTTCTCTATGCAGTGTTCATAACCTCTCCCTCTGCTGCCTCCAATTCTTAAGATAAAACAGGAAACAAACTCCTCCATTTTGTGTTTCCCCAAGGGTGATTTATCATGATGTGACCTGGGCCTCTAAGGCCCCATACTTGACAGTCTCATTAAAGACTATTTTCTATTCTTTCTCTTCATTATACAAGTTCTAATTCTCATAGGCTAAGTATCATGAGGCTACTCACAGCAGAAACATACTGCAAAGGTGAAGAGAGAGCAAATGTTTCTACATGTCAAGCACATTGCTTATTCTTCTTCCTAGTGACAGAAACTCTTCCCAAGCTAATTAATTGGGAAATATATTTGAATAAATTTTGTTCTAAATAACTGTTAAGTCCCAGGAAAGAAAAGGAAAATGTGAGGAGAAAATTGATTACTGTCACTGGAGCTCTTGTTGCATAATGTAGGAAAGATTGTTGACACCCATAGCCATCTATAGCAATAAGAGCAACAGATACACTCTGGCTGGACTCAGTGCTTAAAGAGCAAGAAGGAGGACTACAGTGATGGTGGGAAATAGCAAGCCAAGTTAAAGCAAACTTTATTCATGAAAGTTGCTCTTTTTTTTTATTTTGTTAGCTTGAATACTTCTTCTCTAAAGAAACAGTGACTCACCTTTTTATTCATCATTTGAAATTTTTACATATTGCATGAAATTAGCATTACACTGATTTTCTTTGAAAATAATAAATCAAATTTAAACAAATAACTTGTAATTTGGGGGGGGGGGCTTACAAAGTGGGTTCACATATTTTGTATCAAACTTAAAATGAAGCTTGTGTGAAGATGTGAGAATATTTAGAAAGTTAATCTCATAAAAGTTAGAGACACAGATTAGCAGGTTAAGTGGAAAGCCCAATGTCTGGAAGCTGAGTGGGCAGTGAAGAAATCATGTAATCCACCCTCAGCCACATCCTTTCCACAGTTTCATTCATGCTATCATATCTAAATATAAATGATGTGGTTGTTCAGAAGGAGGAGGAGAAGAGGAGAAGGAGGAGGAGGGGGAAAGATTCAGCATTCCACAGCAGAAAGCTTATTGAACTTAGATTTAAAGACTTAAGTTCTATTTCTGGCTCTTCTAAATTTTAGTCATATAATCTTGAGTTGTGATAAGATTTAAAAGATATAACAAATTTGAAAGAGCTATATAAATTGTATGTAACTATGCAATTGAAAGTTATTATTCTGATCATGTCATCAGTCATTTACCTCCTTAATGCATCCTGCCTTAGTTGTTACTTATTTGATGATGATTTAGAGGTGTACAAGCAACATCCCCAGTTGGCGTGTTTGAACTACTCAAGCTATCTCCATATCTCTATGTTGTTGCCCTACACTCTTTATTTTGGCCAAGGTGAATACTTTTCTTCTCTCTTTGGATTTCAAAATATGTACTGAAAAAGGGAAAAAGCACGTGGGTTTATGTAACCATACCTCTGCCTTCCCTCATATCCCTTCCCCATGCCATCATTTTACCAGTGAGATCCTTCATTCTTTTCTTTTTTTAACCAAGCAATAAGACTTGCTGCTGTAGAGCCATTGGTTTCTCAGCACCAGATACGTGAATGACCTGGAAGGAGCTGGGAAACTTCAAATCTTGATTCAATACTCCTTTGATGGCTGGGGAAAAGCTAGAGGTAGACTCCAAGAATTTAGTTGCCTTTAAAAATAAAAAAAAAAAAAAAATTAATGAACATCTTCCCCACATTAGTTTTCTCCATCACTCTAGTAAGGATTTGCCTATCTCTTTTGTGTAAGCATTTCAGTTGTACATAGAGCATGTGAGTTCAACTTAGCATCACTGATAGGCATTGAGGGAGTAGGAAAGGGAATGAAGATGAGATATAACAGTGCATTAAAGTCAGTTTTGTAGAAGAGATCAAACACATTTAGTTTTATTAATTTATTCTGCTGTATTTATATCTTCTAAGTTACTTGAAAGTTTAGCATTCTCTCTTTACTTTTATGTTATTTTAATGTCTGTATATAAATCCAAATGTAAATATCCTGCAAGAGAATCTAACACAAATGCTTTAATTTTCAATTCACCAAATACTTCTCTAGTTGTACTGAATTCTCAAACACTGTAAAAGCCAGGGCAAGCATAAAATAAATGCTATATGGAAACATTTAAGTATTCTGGTTCAGTGAACTGGCACAAAAGGTTGCTGCAGAAATGGCAGATTAGTAATCTAAAGCAGCCAAGGGAGAATGAATGTGGAAAGAAAAATAGAGTAAATTATTTATTGACTACATACTTAGAGTCTGGAATTCTTCTGGTTCTTTCGGGGTGTGGGGGGTAAAACATGTTAAATGCATGGTCTCTGACAGAAAAACTTGCAGTCTAGTTAGGGTGAGAATTAGGGCACATCAACACTATTGACAGTAAAAAGTGACTTTTTTTTTCATGTAAACTATAGGACTGTGTTCCTATACTAGTTTGAATAACCATTGAATGGGACATCTTTATTTTTATTTGGTTAAACAAGCAGAAGTTTATTCATGAATGAAGTTTACATTAAACCTTAGCATTATCAATCAATAACTGTCTTTAATAGATATAAAAAGTAGGAGTATTACTGTGAACATATATTACACACAAGAACATAAGAAAAAAGGAAAATGATACATTCAAATCATCTTCAAAAACAGCTTTTTATTTGTTTTTGTTTATTTTAAAATTTTGGATAATAAAATATATAAAATATACACAGACCATAAAAAATAATGTAAAATCCTCTTATTCAGAGATCTGTAACATTTTAGTGAATAGTCAATCATTTATGAATGCATTCAACAAATACTTATTGTTGCCACATGGTAAACAACCTTAGAAATAAAAACACACACATACATCTCTGCCTTCATATACCTTAAGTACCTGTAGTACTTTACCTGTAGTAAAGAGATATTAATCCAATCATTAAATTAAAAAACTAAAACTGGTTCTGTGACAATTCATGGGAAAGCAGCATAATGCTAAGGATGAGATTAGTGAGTAAGAATAAGTATAGTATCAGGATATGATCTAGCAGGAAGATCAAGAAAGTATTCTCTAAGGAAATTAGCTTGAGCTGAGAACATAAGGATGAGTAGAAATTCATTAAGTAAAACAGTAATGAAAGAGAATCCCAGGTGCAGAGGACAACCTCTACAATAAGGAGAGACTCCAGGTACAAAGGCAAGCTACAAGACCAGTTTGATCTGGCAGAGCCAGGCGTTAAGTGACGTTGGAGATAGGGTACTGCTGGACTGAGTTATGGGATTCTATTTTTTATTATAGGAGATATGCGACCCCACCGAAAGGTTTCAGATGGGATAGTGACATGCTTAGATTTGTGTTTTCAAAAGTTCCCTCTAGATGAAGTATGAAGAACAAATTGAAAAAGGAGAATGGCAGAGTGGATGATTTAAACCAGTTAGTTATTTAAGGGGCTAGTTTGTTACTGTAGATGAGAAGAAATGGTAAATTGAAGTAGAGTGTTGCAGTGGAAAGGCAAAGCTGAAATTTTAGAGATATTTTTTAGCCGTAATTGTTATAATTGGGTGAGAAATTAAATCATGTAATGGAGGAAGAGAGAACAAGATACCAAGAATGACTTCATATTTTCTCAATTATAAGCAAAGTGGAAGGCAATGTCATTCACTTTAATAAAAAAAAAAAAAAAATGGAAAAAGACCATAAGCCTATGGTATGCTTGGCTAAATACTTAATGTATCCATTGTTACCACATTGCCCTGGAGAAAGATTATAATTTCAATGAAAAATATTTACCTATTGTTACTACTTTACTTTGGAATCAAACATTTTCCATAACCGTAGTCACTGCACTTATATGCATAATTTAGGGTCAAGGAGTTTTGAAGATCCGGTTGACGGTTTGTCTCGTTGTTTTGGCTCTTAAAGCCTCAGATGCTTTAAGTGGTTTTATATTTCTAGATTTATCATTTTCCTGCTCATAAACAGTTTGTATATAGGCCTGCCCTTCCTATTAACCACTACCTAGTTGGCTAAAGTACATTGAATCCTCGGGTAGACAGCTCATAAGGTGGTGGTCTGGCTTTCGATAACATTCCTTCCCTGTGAGTGGCACCTTTGAATCACATTAATTACATGAACCCAAGTGATTGTTATTAATTCAGTTGTACATGCTTGACTTAATTTAAGCAAACCAGATTTATTGTGCTGGAAATGTGAAACCTATAACATAACACACATACACACACAGATATGGAATAATTAGAGCTGAGTCACATTAATTACAAAACTCTAAAAAACGGTTCATAATTTATAACTCTTGGGATACCGTGAATTGACTCCAAATTCATTCCCTTCTAGGTTGTTGGTGACTATTCAACCCTTCCTTTGATCTAATGTACTACTCTTCCTTTCCTCCAAAACTATTCCTTTACAACAAAAATATTATTGTCTGCTATGTCACAAGAACTGTGCTGTTTATCACAGTTGCACACAAAATCTAACATGGTCACTGCCCTCAAGGAAATCACAATTTAATAATCAGAGAAGATCATGTTAAGTTGAAATTTACACAAAATTAGCTGGCCTCGACAGAAATATGTGTGTGGTAAGAGTTATCAATTGACGGATAAGAGAGATCAGGGACTGGGGATAACAAGTGACAAAACACTTCATGTAGAAAGTGATGTTATCACTAGCTTACAGAAGACAATTAGGTGGAAATTGGGACTCAGGAGGTGGAGAGCTTAAGTCAGAGGGAGACAGGTGAGAAAATACTTAGACTGTAAGGCAGCAGAAAATAGATTCGAAACTGCAATTATCTTGGGAAGGCTGAGAACTCTGGGAGAGAACTAAAATGAGAGTGCTGTGAAAATAAACCTTGAGTGATGAGCAGGGACCAGATTGCAGAGAATCTTGTAGAGCTTGCCAAGAGTTTCAGACTACATCTTATGAAAAATGGAGACACACTAAAGTAAAAGATTCACGCAATTAGTTTTATTTTATAGGAAAAGAGAGGCAGTAGAAGATCTACTGCAATTTCTGGGGACTATTGCAGGGATGCAGCCAGAGGTGATGAAGGTCAAAGGCAATAATAGAGGATATATAGAAAGAAGAAAAATGCTAAGAAGAAACATTTGATAGAGCTCGGTGACTGATTATATTTGCAGTAAAGAGAAGAGTTTGGGACACCTCTCATATTTCTGATTTTATACTTAACCTCCTTGCATTTGATTACTTTATCTTTAAAATGGAGATTAAAAACTGCCTCTAAGATGTTGTAAGGAATACATTTAGTTAGCATTTGCAGAGAATCTATCACTGTGTACAGCATATAGGAGAATTTCAAACATATTTTGCTTCTTCCCTTCTTTCCTTCTACTTATCAGATTATTTAAAATAATCAAAGAAATACTCTTAATGTTGATCACAATTAGTGCCAATTTATTTTTCATTGTATAAATTGCTAATTATTTCACTTGTTGGGATTAAAACAAATCCCTTACAAAATGTCATCTCACATAAGTATCTCACAAACTAATACTTTGTGCATCCCAAATGAAATGGAAAAAAAGCAGGTTCTTACATCTTTTAATGTCACAATTCTTGAACATGGGATTTAATTTTATTAAAAAGTAAAATAACCTGCAGAAATTTTTTTAAAATCCAGGATTGAGTTAAAACTTGAACTGTTTAAAGTAATTCTATTTTAAAAACAAGCATATTTAAAAACTTCTGCTATCAACTACCTCAACAGCAAAGAAAGAAATTAGCATTTTCAAGTCACTCTCATTGTTGTCATTGATCTGATGTTATCAGTTTGGATGAAGGTGTGTGTGTGTGTGTGTGTGTGTGTGTGTGTGTGTGTGTGTGTGCGCCATTCTTTTTTTTTGAATTTTATTTTATTTATTTTTTTTATACAGCAGGTTCTTATTAACCATACATTTTATACATATTAGTGTGTACATGTCAATCCCAATCTCCCAACTCATCACACCACCACCACCCCCTTGCCACGTTCCCCCCTTGGTGTCCATATGTTTGTTCTCTACATCTGTGTCTCAATTTCTGTCCTGCAAACCAGTTCATCTGTACCATTTTTCTAGGTTCCACATGTATGCATTAATATACAATATTTGTTTTTCTCTTTCTGACTTACTTCACTCTGTATGACAGTCTCTAGATTCATCCACATCTCTACAAATGACCCAATTTTGTTCCTTTTTATGGCTGAGTAATATTCCATTGTATATATGTACCACATCTTCTTTATCAATTCACCTGTCAATGGGCATTTAGGTGGCTTCCAGGTTATTATGTTTTTGTCCATTCCACTTTTCAAAAAGAGACGACAAAACTGAAAAGACTAGAATGTATTATTTACCACAGAGACTAGAGTATCTATATGGAGTTGGCCTTCTCTTACTATAAAATTTGAGTCAAATATTGATTTTAATTGCCCAAGGTTATAAGGAAAATTTTCATTGATATAAAACAGACTCTACTAATTTAAAAAAAAAAAATCAATAGCTTAGAGTATTGATAAGAACATAGACCATTAGAATGGTAAAAATAATGTTTCATTGTTATGTCTTACTGTTTATACCTCACTTTAACTTAAGAATACAAGTTGGACTATAATTTATGCATTGCTAAATCCACCATTTTCTTAACAATTAATACTTTCTTTTTATTCTGTCACTTATGATACCACATATTGCATACGAATTGCTCAGTTCACACTACAATCAATAAAATATGAGCCACTTTCTTCTATAGAGAAAGTGACCAGAAAATCCTAGCTGACCAGAAAATGTTCAGTTTGGCAAGGGATATAGATATGAACTTGTTTTACTGTTTTATAAAAACATATAGGGCTTCCCTGGTGGTGCAGTGGTTGAGAGTCCTCCTGCCAATTCAGGGAACACAGGTTCGTGCCCCGGTCTGGGAAGATCCCACATGTCGTGGAGCAGCTGGGCCCGTGAGTCATGGCTGCTGAGCCTGCGCTTCCAGAGCCTGTGCTCCTCAACGGGAGAGGCCACAACAGTTGAGAGGCCCGCATACCGCAAAAAAAAATAAAATAAAAAAAAAAATTAAAAAAATAGATACAACTCTTTTAGACTTAAATATATGACTCTCTACAAGATATTAATAGTTTAAAAATGTATACTTTTTAAACTAGCTAGCAATTATCCATCTTAAATAAGGATAATAGCAATTGATATGAAAAACTTTTACTGTATAACTAGCTACTTTTAAGATTCCATATTTAGTTTATAAATCTTTTAATAAAGCATCATTAGATATAGAAAATACATGCACTTATGGCTAAATATCTATCCCCAATATGCAAATCACAATTTTAATATAGTGATTACAGGAGGGAAAGTTTAAGGGTAAGCTTTCATAGTTTTGAAAATGTTCCCAATTTGAATTTTATAAAATGCATCCGTTTTCTCTAAGTAATTATCTGACCTGTTAATGATTTCCTGTTATAAATAAAATGTGAATGTCAGCATAGGCAAGAAAAAAAATAGTGAGAAACACAGACAACATCTTGGTCAGTTAAGTGAGACTTTACTTAATATATACTACAAAAATTCATTTTCCCTCTGACTCCCAGAGCTCAAAAGGTTTCAGGAAAACAAGGTGTTTTTTTTTTTTTTTTCCCTAAGAATTTAACTAAATCTATTCAGCCTGTGAATATCAATTTTAATTTTGCATATATTTTATCAAAAATTATTGTAAACCACAAGATTTTTACTGCTGTTAAATTTTCATTTCAGCTGGGCTCATATTTAGCATGTTATCCTCTCCTGATTGCTTCTTTTATGAAAAATATATAAAATAATTTGCTCCACAAATATGTATAAACATAATAATTGAACCAAAAGTTCTTTTAAGATAAGTAGAGCTTTCTAAATGTCTTTTTGTTCAGTTACTTGATTTCTATTCTGCTTAGTCTGTGATGATAGTTGTGTTTGAAATGTTGTATTTTTTGAAATGTAAACATTTTACTATAAAAAATCTCACACGTTCATGATTTTTAAAAAGGTGCAAAATGGAAATGTAGTCTTCCTTCCTATCACCACAGCTGGTTCCACCCTCCACAGTCTCACTTATTGCAAGGAATCATTATCAAAAGTTTTTAGTTTATCTTTCCAGTAGGTTTCATCACATATATAAACATTTATTCATACACATATATTATGCATGAATGTGTATATGCACTTTTTTTGAAGCACATGCAATTTATACTATAAATACTATATTGCATCCATTAGTTTTTCCATGAACAATATTGTAGACATATTTTAAATATCAGTAATCTTGGATGTGAGATGTCTAGGTCAAAAGACACATGCATTTTAGTTTAATGGTTGTTTCTAAATTGCCCACAAAAGATTATACCAATTTACATACTCACCAAGATTATGAGAGTCCCTTTTTTACCCCTGCTTATACTAATAGAGAAATCTTTAAATCCAATAAGTCAAAAGTGTATTTTATTGTTGCAGTTATTTGTTTATAAGCATGGTTGGCTAGACTTCACGTATTTGTTGCCTATATATTCCTTTTTGTGAGTACTCGTTGCTCATATCTTTTGACTGTTTTTCCACAATAATTATAAAAGCTAAAATGTATTGAGTGTTTATTATGGGTCAAGCACTATTCTATGTAGTATGCAGGTATTAACTCATTTAAGTCTCACAACAAAAACAGGTATTATTTTAATCTCCATTTTTAAAAATATTGAGGCAAAGAGAAGGTAAGCAACATTGCATATAGGGTCATAGAACTAGTAACACATGGAGTAAGGATTCAAAGCCAAACCCAGGGTTTCTGTGTTTACCTGTTGGGCAGTGTTGCCTCTCAGTATTAAGTTCTTTGAATTTTTCATATTACGTTAGGAATGCTTTTTCTATATGGAGAAAAAATTATTCATTAAATTAGTATACAAGAAAAATATTCTAAGGAAATTAGCCCTATATTAAATGATATATAATAATTTTTCTATTTTTTTCCATTGATCTTTTGTTTATATTTAGTTGTTTGCATGAGGGGTATTATTCAAATGTAAATCAAAATTTCTGGCACTTTTTATTAATTTATGAGGTTTCAGAAATTTCAACCAAATATTTTGTATTGGAGTGTCAAAATTGTTTTGATCAGTTCTGCTTTAAAATGAATTCAACAGCACTTTCTTTTCTTTTTCTTTTTTGCTAATTTAACCAATATCCTTAACTCTTCTCAGTGAACAAGAGGCACAATTTGTCATTCCTCTTTTGGATGTGCATAGAGATCGTATTTACTTAATCTTAATTTATTATTCTATTAAATTTATCATTTAACATTTTTCTGCAAAATTTATTTTGGACATTTTTCATGTATTCTGGTGAAACAACTTCTTAGCAAACTAAGTTTCTTAGCAAACTCTGAAAAGGAATAAATGAACAAACAAAAAACAATAATAACAACAATCCTACTTCTTCAATGAGGATTGTAGGGAATATAGGGCTGAGCTCACAGGCCACTTTCTATTCTTGTGACTCCAAACTTCAGAAATATATATGAGCATTCACTTTTCATAAGAGCAATTCTGTCTGATGATTTACATTCAACCTATTGCTTTTGGTTCTGAAATACTTTTTGCCCAATGTCATATAACTGTAAATGTTTTCTACATGTTGTTCTAGTATATTTTGTTTTTTGTGGGGTTTTTGTCCATTTTATTGTTACACTATAATATGTATTTATATTTAAAACTTCACCCACCTTGTGTATTGCTGAATCTAAGTCATGGGTTAATATAAAAACTTACATTTTAAAAACTTATGGTTTATATATTTTTTAATTGAATGTCAGATATTATATTTTAAAACATTATCCAAGTAGCTGGGGAAGAGGAAAAGATAGAACTTAATATATATAGAAGACATGAACCTAGTAGGTATTTTGTATGTATTAATTTCAATAATTATTCACAAAGGTTATGAGACAAATATTGTTTTCATTTTACAACAAAGGAAGCCAAAGCTCAATGAGATCAATAAACTCTCCAGTGACATACTGAAGCTGTCAGATAGCCAGAATTCATACTATCTTGCTTTGGCTCCAACATCTACGTTCTTTCTGCAAAAGGATGGCATTTTCTACATTAGCTCAAAAACATAACTCTGTCTAAACAGCACATATTTGGGGCAGGAGTTTGTGTTGAACATAAAAATGTCAATATATTTGGCTACACTAACTCCCATTTCAGTAGACTGTATGCTGCTCTGTATTAAAGTGAATAAAAGAAGAAAAACTAAATTTTACCTCATAAAAGTACATTTGGCTTAAGTTCTACAAGCCATTCATACACTTATCCACTCATTCATTTATGTAATAGTTACTTACCTTGAATTCACAATGTCCAAGAAAATACTATGGGATTTAAGACCTAGCCCCCACCCTACTGAAAACTAGAAGGAAGTTGGAAGGAAACACTTGATGTGTAAAACACATTTACAATTGATGAAAAAATATGGCAAGTGAAAAATGAGTCATGGTTGTAGTGTTACAATATTTTATTGTCAATACTTTTAAAAAATTCAGAACAAAACAAGGAAAAAATAAAATATCCCAAATCCAAATGTTCAGATATAAAAATATTAATATGGTGTTGCATTTCCTTCTAGACTAGTCTCAAAATATATTATTTACACAGTTTAGATCAGTGTTTGGTTAACTACATGTCACAATTCATTTGTTGGCCAAGAAATCACTTTAATGAGTCACAACTTAAATTCCTTAAAACATTAAACTAGAAGAAAATGTCAGTATGTATTATATGTAATAGGATGACATTGCTTTGAAACATTTTTTTAATTTGTATACTTATTTACTGTATATATGTACAATATATTTCTTATTTAAGGTGGATATCAAAACATTTGAGTAACACTTATTTAGATTGTTTCATAAGTTGAATGTTATATTCTGCTTTTCCATATAAATAACATTTTTCTTTTCTTCAGATATTTTTAATAAACACCATTTCCTATGGCCATGGAATATTTCTTCAGATTGCTCCACCACTGTGTTATCAATTTCTCCATGCTTGGGCATTTTGTTCTTGTCATTTTTACTGTAATGAATGATGCAATGATTTTGCTAGATTTTTTGTTTCTTTTTTTCAAATAGATTCCTAGAATTACTAGGAATCTAGTAATTCTAGTAATAGAATTACTAGGAATTCTAGTAATTCTAGTAATAGACTCCTAGAATTACTATTATGAAGTGAACAGATAGTAACTTTAAAATATCTTTTATAATTATTGTTTATTTAATTATATTTATGTGTTTCTTCACTACATGAAAATTCATATTTTTACAAATAAAATATATTACAGAAAATTTAGATGAGAAAATACTTTTAATCTTCCTACACAAATGCTATTACTGGTTTCACCATTTATGCATTTACTTAAATTTTCATTGACTATTATAAAACACAAATTATTTATCCAAAACGTATAGCAACACAGAATACCAAGTATAAATTGGAGGCAGTGGTACCCGGAAAGGGGGTCTCAAGAGAGGTGAATAAACCAGGCTTCATTTCAAGAAGATAAAAGTTTTATGTCTAAAAACCTACATAACATACACATTTTAAAGGGAGATAATATGATTACAAGATCTGAGAATAACTGCCTCGTGCCACTACATCTAAAGAAGTATTTTTCCTTTTTAAGCACCATCAGAAATATTGAAATATTTATTCTGTAGAAACTTTGCTTTTCTGCCCAGATCCTGAACAAGACTCCCAGACTGCTTTGCTGACCAAGGAATGATGATGATGAGGACAAGCCACGCCACTCATATTCATGGATCAAAAAGTCCAAGATCAATCACCAGTAACAAACGTTAAAACTGTCAAAAATACTCAGAGCAACAAGAAGGAATGCATAATGCAGTAGTCTATGGTGAAGGATTACCTCCTGTTTAGTCAAGCAGCTCAAACATGAAAGCAGAAGCCACTGTACCTGATCCGTTGCGACTTTGAAAAGTGAAAAGAACACACACTAGTAAACACACAGAATTTGGACTTGGCTATTAGCTAGCCCTTGGCCTGGAGAGTGTCATTTATTTATGGGTGAATAGCCAGGCTCCTTGTTGATTAGGTTCAGAAAATTCTAAGTGGGGAGAAGAGGATCCTTCAGCAGTGCAATGAGTCTTTATTCTCACTTACTTGGAGAAATACAAAGGTTTTATATTTTTTTAAAAAATGGGAAGTCTGTATAATTTAGGAAGGAAGGGAGCGTATAATTGTGTTATCTTCTAGCCTCCAAGCCTTGCATTTATAAAGAAATGGATAGGCAACTAGGAGGACCACAGATTTTCCCAAAGGCTGGATTTATCCTGTGTAGCAAACTGTCTGCCAGCTTTCTAACATCACTGTTTGGGCTTACTGACTAAATGACCAGAGTGAATTATTCGAAAGTTATGTTGAAAAAATCACTTAAGCTGTCAAAACCTCTATCCTCTCTACATTATACTAGCTTCTAAAATTAGTCAGTATACTCTTTCTCCCTTCTGAAAATATTAATCAGAGCAGGATAGTGAGAGGTGTTGATAAGCTAAGCCCTTATATCACCAAATTGCCCAGCTAGTTTCTACAATCAGAGATTAGTATGCTCTGAACATTTTTTTTCCCCCACAAATTCATATGCTGAAATCCTAACTCTGATGTGGTACAAGGAGAAGCTGGTAATCTGCAACCCAGAAGAGGGTTCTCACCAGAAGGGACTAGGCTGGCACTCTGATCTTGGACTTCCAGCCTCCAGAACAGTGAGCAATAAATTTCTGCTGTTTATAAGCCACATAGTCTATGATATTTTGTTACAGTAGTCTGTATGAACTAAGACAGAGATTCATGCTTTGTGTTAGCATGTCTTTTTTAAAAAAATACTAAGGCCTTAATGGATACCATACAAAAACAGCTAATAGTTACCCAATCCTTAATATGAATTAATTAAATGAAATGCTTCTTTACAAACAGCTAGTTCACAGAGCTGCTTCAGGGAAATGGTTGATACAATGGAAGAAAAAAAAGGAAAAATACTGGAATACAAATTAATCAGGATAGGGTCCTGGTAGACAAAGAGCCAATCAGAAGTCAATAAAGGGAGAAATAGGATCTGAGATAACACTGTATTGAGTGGTTAAAAAATATTCAGAGACTATTTTTTTCACCTCCTTCCCTTACTCCCTACATTCTCTCCTTCTTTCCTTATTACTTATAATTTTGAGAGCAATAAAATATGCTCTCTGCACTCAAGGAGTTCATGGTTGATTAAGGAAAACAGCATCAAAGGCAAATGACTGTAATCCAATCTCAATGTCAAGGGAGCCCTTAGCAACAAGCGGTTAGGTTTATGGAATAAGCAAAGAAAGGTATCACAAAGCAGAGACTATTTCATTCGCAGCTTGAAGAATGCCTTCCTAACTATTTGCTCTCATGGTAACTTCCTGCTTAAAATTCAAAATGTAATTCAAAATATAGACTCCCATACAAAACAAAAAGTGTAGAAATATTGAAGCAGACTACTGAATTGTTAATGGGTCCCAAACAGCATAAACATCTTAGTTTCTTTAGGACCCCATGAGAGAAAAAGCACTTGTCTAAACCCATGAGTACTAAGATTATCATCAAAATATTGTTATGGCAATACTCTACTTTTTGATAAAAAAATATTACTTTAAACCTTTTCAGCCCCCGTTCATTACAGAGTTATCATTCAAGCTCGTTGACCTGAATGTGGGTGAAGAAAAACTTGTAAGCCAAACAGTCAATAGAGCAATTAACACATAAAGAATGAATACAGAAAAGAAACATATGTCACTCTATTAAACTAAAGTTCTTGTTACAAGCACACTAATTCCAACTGTATTTCTTAGTTAACTTAAATCAGTTCATATTTACTTAACACTTATTAGCTAAAATGGATCATGACAAGTAGAAAATTTTTTAAAGAATGAATAAAGCACAATTCCTTGCCATAATAAAACACAGTGTACATAAAGGATACACGTTACATAAAAGATATATGTATGTTATCTGTCATATACAAATATATGTATATATAGTGATAGATATATCTGGATCTATTTATCAAGTATCAAATATATACCAGGTACAGTATTATTAGAGTCCGGGAATAACAAAATAAAATATAGAGTTTCTGCCCTTCAGTAGTTTGAAGTCTAGCAAGGTGAAAGACAAATCAACAGTCATGTGCTATAACTGATGTTGCCCTAGATGAGGCAAGTAAAGCTCTAATTTCAAACTCCCAGAATCCTGTAAGGCTTCCAGGAGGCAATTACATTATTTCTGAACTGAGCTTTGGAGGATGAATAGTAATTAGGTGTCTAAAAAAGGGATGAGCGGGCTTCCCTGGTGGCGCAGTGGTTGAGAATCCGCCTGCCGATGCAGGAGACACGGGTTCGTGCCCTGGTCCGGGAGGATCCCACATGCCGCGGAGCAACTAAGCCCGTGAACCATGGCCGCTGAGCCTGTGCGTCCGGAGCCTGTGCTCCGCAACGGGAAGAGGCCACAACAGTGAGAGGCCCGCATACCGCAAAAAAAAAAAAAAAAAAAAGGGATGAGCATTGGAAATTGGGGATCCTAGCATAACTTTACAGAAAAATAGACCTCTTTTACTGAGTAAATCACTGTCTTTTCTGGGAACAAACTTACTCATGCATGTAGCAATGAATAAGAGTTAATCATCAAGTGGTCTTTATATCATTTTTTTCCTTTATTTTTTATACTGGAATATGTTTGATTTATAATGTGTTAGTTTCAGGTGCACAGCAAAGTGATTTAGTTATACATATACATGTATCTATTCTTTATCAGATTCTTTTCCCATATAGGTTATTACAGAGTATTGAATATAGTTCCCTGTGCTATACAGTAGGTCCTTGTTGATTATCTATTTTATGTATAGTAGTGTGTATATGTTAATCCCAACCTCCTAATTTATCCCTCCCCCCTACCTTTCCCTTTTGGTAACCATATGTTTGTTTTCTAAGTCTGTGAGTCAGTTCCCATTTTGTAAATAAGTTCATTTGTATCATATATTTTCAGATTTTACATGTAAGTAATATCATATGATATTTGTTTTTCTCTGTCTGACTTACTTACTTCACTTAGTATGATAATCTCTAGGCCCATCCACATTGCTGCAAATGGCATTATTTCATTAATTTTTATGGCTGAGTAATATTCCATTGTATATATGTACCACAACTTTTTTATCCATTCATCTGTTGATGGATATTTAGGTTGCTTTCATGTCCTGGCTATTAAAAATAGTGCTGCAATGAACACTGAGGTGCATGTATCTTTTCAAAGTATGGCTTTCTCTGGATATATGCCCAGGAGTGGGATTGCTGGATCACATGGTAGCTCTATTTTTAGTTTTTTAAGGAACCTCTATACTGTTCTCCATATAGGCTGTACCAATTTACACTACCACGAACACTGTAGGAGGGTTTCCTTTCTCCACACCCTCTCCAGTATTTATTGTTTGTAGACTTTTTGATGATGGCCATTCTGACTGGTGTGAGGTGATAACTCATTGTAGTTTTGAATTGCATTTATCTAATAATCAGCAATGTTGAGCATCGTTTTCATGTGCTTTATGGTCATCTGTATGTCTTTTTTGGAGAAAGAGATAACAGGATTCAGGTTGTCCTCACTTTCTAGTACTTACTGTGTGCAAACATTGTACACATGGAACAGCAAAATATATTGAGGAAGTGAAGAGTATGATGGAAGAAGGATAGACAGTTACACAGGGAAAAGATTATGAAGGAATATGTACATCATAATCCTGGAAAGAACCATATTTATTGAATGCCAGGTAAAAATTAAAGAAGACACGAATAAAAGTGCTAAAAACAAAGACAGAGAGGATAGGATAGATAACAGATATTTAGGATGTGAAACTGACAGTGTTAAGTAATATTTCAATATAAAAGGTCAGGGAAAGGGCACCCAAAGGTGACTCCCAATTTCCCTTGCTTGCTGTCAGAGTTACTCTAGTGTCATTCACTGAAATTTAGACTGAAGGTCAAGGAAACAATTTTGGGAAGGAGATGATGTGTTAATTAAAGGACAGATGAGTTTGAAGTGCCTTTAACAAATATATAGATGCAAAGTAGGACATATATATATATATATGTTTTTTGTTTACCTTTAGGAGGGTATATTGATTGAAAAGATCAAGGACCTACAGTAGAACTATGTTTTGTTTAATAGAAATAACTGATAGGACATTAAAGGTACAAAAAAAAGGCAATATTTGGAAAAGCAAGGTTCTAAAGAAAAAAATAAGGTAAAACTAAGAATGGTACAATATGTACTGTTTTTTACTTTCTACAACACAGACAACATGTTGTGCATTTCCATTTGTTGTGGAAATGCACAAAATATAATTGAATCATCTGTTGCATATATAGAAAATATAGAGGCAAGATTAAACAGTTGAGGGATCATAGTGTACAAGATGGGAAGAATAGCTACATATGCAGTTTGTGTATTAAATGATTCATGAGCAATTTTAAAATAGACATCAGTGTTATACTTAGGGACACTTTTAAACCAGGAATCCATTGCTGATGCCCAGATTATCGGTACAATCATTTACACTGATGAATGATGGAAAGGAAGACAACGGAATAATTACTAAGTGCCTATTCATCAGGTCTTATACATACGTTCTTGTTAAATACTCAAAGTACATCAAGGGTAGGGCTATTTGTCTCCATTTGTACATGAGTGTGTTACCTCTGATAACTTAAATTACATAGCCAAAGTCAAAGGAGCCAGAGATAAAATTAGTTTTAAAACCAGGTGTGCCTTATTTCGAAGGAAGGATGATAACATTCTCTTAGAAATAACACCCTAAAAATGTTTGATGAGTGGGTGATTGAATGAATGATTGAATCACCGATGTCCTTGGTAATCAACGTATCATTTACCTGCCTATAAAATTCAGAACTTTTTGTTGATCTAGGAATGGGCTCCCTTACTGTTGAAGATTCAAATCAGTTATTTTGCAACTGCAGCATTTTGCTGGATGCCAGGATAGAGTATTGCTGTGTCAGTGGTTTCTTGAAGGCTGTATCTGCATTTCAGGCTTACTTAGATGAAGAAAGGATTCATTGACAAATTAAAATTTCAATTATTCTTTAAATTAAGTGTTACTTAAACAAATCTAGGTTATTTAAAACTATTTTGAGTGATTTGCATTAATTTCTTTGTTTCCTCCCTTTATAATTGACTTGACCTGGACCTCATTCATTTCACAAAGGAGCAGGACAACAATGGTTACTCGAAAAGCAAATTGCTGAGGAGAAGTTTGTCACTGAGTGCTCCAATTACAATGCAGTTGAATAATAGATTCAAGAGGGAAATTTTACTTTCAATTATATGAACACCTTAGGAAAACAGTGTATATCTATATGTATATAAGTGTATATATATATATTCTGTATGTATATATTTATATACGTATGTGTGTATACACACAAACATAAATGCATGCACACACAAATGAAGAATATATGTATTCTCTATATGTAATATGTATGCATATTTAATACATATATATAAAATATTTTAATAGCGAAGAAAAATCTCTGAAGTCATTTTCTTCCAAAGGCATACAGATTAACATGTAGAGAAAAGGCACTATAATATGGTTTTGTTAGAATTACAAATTTATGCAACATTTTGGTAGGAATTTATTAACATCTAAGACATTTAAATGAACATAATTTTAACAATTTTACTTCAGTAATCTGCACAAAAATAGACTAGCATAAGTGTAAAAGATACTTTGCAAATGGGAATATATTCATTGCTATTATGTTTGTACGAATGCAATTCTGGAAATTACAAAAATATGCCTTAAAAAATAATGAATAATTTGTGGTACTTACATACCATGGAATATTATTATTATAATATATATATTATATATAATTATATATAATATATATATTATTATATTATTATTAAAATTAAAATTAATGATATGTACTAAACAACATAATATCACAAATATATTTTTATATAAAACAGAAAGCAAGTTTCACACAAAATATATGTGAATAATGGAAAGAAAAGAAAAAAATAAAGAAAAGAAAGAAAAAGAGAGGGAGAGAAAGAAAGAAGGAGGGAGGGTGGAAGGAAGGAAGAGAGGGAGGGAGGAAGGGAGGGAAGAAGAAAGATAGAAAGATTCAGTAAGAGAAAGAAAAAATTATGAATGCCTTTTTTGTGTACATATAAGTAATTCCTGAAAAAACAAAAAGTGAAAATGAGTTGTGGAAAAAGAGGTTTTCTTTTTTCCATTTAAAATTCAAGTCTCTTCACTTATTTGTGTATCATTAATTACAATGAACCTGTGTTAGTTTTATTATATTTTTTAAAAGATACCATCAGCATTAATAGAGTGATTTAAAAGGGAGGTTAATGCGTATGTGTATATGCTTCAAGTTACTATCACTAAATATGAACAAACTTACTCATAATTTTCATATAAGATCAAACAAGAACATCCTTGATTTTTATGATAGTTTGGCCTGAAGAAACATTAATAAACTTAACCAGCAATGCTATTTTCACTTGCGTGGATTTGTCATATGGCACACACACAAAAATAGTGTTCTCCAACTCATTGAGGACATTAAGTCACAAAGATTTTTGTTTGTTTATTTTGTTTTATTGTCACAAGAAGTTTTGGTTTTAGTGGCCTCTTGAGTAAAACAAACAAAACCCATGGCTTAATGCAATAGCTCTTGCTCCCTTGCCAAATATTAGTTAAGCACATATGCATGGGTTTATTTCTGAGCTCTCAATTCCATTCAATTATTGGTGTATACGTCTGTTATATGCCAGTACAATACTGTTTTGATTACTATTCCTTTTTAATAAAGTTTGAAATCAAGATGTGTGATGCCTCCAGTTTTCTTTCTCAAGATTATTTTGGCTATTTGGGGTATTTGGTGATTCCATGCAAATTATAAGATTTTTTTTCTATTTCTGTAAAAATTGACATTGGAATCTTGATAGGAATTACATTGAATTTATAGATGGCTTTGCGAGGTACGATATTTTAACAACATTAATTCTTGCAGCCATGATTATGGAATAATTTTCCATTTATTTGTATCTTCATCAATGTTTTATAATTTTCAGTGTACAGATCTTTCACCTCCTTGGCTAAATTTATTCCTGAGAGGAGTTTAAGATGATGGAATAGAAGGACATGGGGCTCACATCCTCCCACAAACATATCAAAAATACATCTACATTTGGAACATTCCTCAAAGGATACCCACTGAAAGCTGACAGAATATATCTTATACAATCAAAGCTGTAAGAAAGATCCCTACTTATCCAGGTAGGATGAAAGGAAAAAAAGAATCGGGATGGGACCTGCACCCCTGGTAGAGAACTGTGAAAGAGAAAAGGATCCCTCACCCAGGTAACCTCCTTCACCAGCTGAGAGGTCTGCTGGGACAGATAGGGAGATGCAGTCAGTCAGTCATCTGGAATTTGCTTGAAAGGAGGGTATGGGAGTTGGCTTGCTGCCAGACAGGGTAGGGAGGGGTGGACACAGATGGTCCATGGAACATCACCATGCTCTCCAGCCTGAGACTTGCTCCTGTTGGTGTGTGCTGCAGTTAGGTGCTGAAACTCCAGCTTCAGCAGGCAGACCTGGGGAGTGGATTCTGTTTGGCTGTGCAGAGATAGCCCAAAGGGCCTGGCATGTGGTCCAGGTTGCAATTGGGGGTGCATGCAGGATAGAGTGTGAATCTGCTATAGGAAACCCATTATCAATGTGTGAAAGGCATGATGCCTTGGGTCTGCCATCAGAGCCTCATTGTCAACGTGCTCATGGCTAGGTGCAGCATGGCTTTGGTGGGTTTTGGGAGAACATGCTAGCTGGAAGGTGGGGCTGACATCTATGCTGACTGTCTGCACTCCCACAGTGGGGGTGACTTTGGCCAGCTTTGGGAGCTCATGCTTACTGGAGGCAGGTCCAAGAAAATAACCAGCCCTCCCACAGTGAAGTTGGGTCCAAGGGTAGTGCAGCCTTTGTGGGCACACACACTGGGGTGGCCAGAGGTATCACAGAGTCACTAGTCCCCACAGATAGCTCCTGAGGGGGAATAAAAAGACACTTCTTTCCCAGTGGGAGTGATTTCATCTCTCCTACCTCACACCACAGCTTAGAACTGGATCTGAGGGCCTCTACTCCAACTGGGTGCAGACCCTGCCCCCACAGGGCTTCTACAACCACAGAGCAAAGAGGAGGTCCCCACCAAATAGCCAGTTCAGGCTCTGGTCAAACATACCTCCCGTCAAGGGGAAAACAGCCAGCATGCTCTGAGGAAAGATGAGGCAGGTGTCCACACCAAAAACCACCCTCACATCAAAAATATTAGACTCACACAGGCTGCTCAGGGACACTAACACATAAAAACAGTCCTTCAAGACCACAGTAGATAACTGTTTCTCCTAAATTCATAAAGTCATAGAAATATAAGTAAAAGAAAAAGCAGAGGAACTGTGACCAATTGAAGAAACACGAGAAATCCCCTGAAAGAACAAACAATGAAACAGACCTCTCCAGTCTACCAGAATTGCAAGTTTGAAAAGAAAGAAATAAAAATGCTAAAGGAATTAAGAAAGACTATAGATAGAAATGCAGATCACTGTAATAAGGAACTAGAAACTATAAAGAGGAGCCAATCAAAATTAGACAACTCAACTGCTGAGGTAAAAACTGAGCTAAAGACAATGAATAGCAGACTAAATAATGCAGAAGAATGAATAAGTGATCTGGAAGACAGAGTAATGGTAATCACTCAATCAGAACAGCAGAGAGAAAGAAAAAAAAATTTTAATGAAAGCAACATACAAGATCTATGGGATAATAAAAAGTGTGGCAACCTATGGGATTCCAGAAGGAGAAGGAAGAGAAAGGGGGATCTAAAATGTATTTGAAGAAATTATGGATGAAAACTTCCCAAACCTAAAGAAGGAAACAGATATCAAGGTACAGGAAGCACAGTGTCCCAAACAAGATGAAAACAAACAGACCCACACCAAAACATAGCATAATTAAATGGCAAAATTTAAAGATACAAGAAGTCCCTTAATGCATACATACGAGTTCTGTTCCCAGAGCGCATTCATAAGTCCAATTTGTTCCGAAGTCCAAGAAAGTTAGGCTATGTACCCAACTAACACGATCAGCTATATAGTACTGTACTGTAATAGGTTTATAATACTGTTCACACAAATACTACATAAAAAACAAACAAACACAAAAAAATAAAGAAAACATTTTTTAATCTTACAGTACAGTACCTTGAAAAGTACAGTAGTACAGTACAAAAGCTGGCATACAGGAGTTGGCATAGAGTGAACAGGCAAGAAGAGTTACTGACTGGAGGAGGTAGAGGAGGTGGGAGATGGTAGAGCTGAAGGATCGTCAGCAATAGAGGGCAAGTTGCAATTTCACTCCTGCCTGACATTGATGGCACAGGTTCTGGTTCCTTGCTGGATTTAATTCTTCATCTTGAAAAAATGATCTAGTGATGTCTGGGTAGTAGCTCTTTTTTCTCATCATAGATGACACAGTAGCACTGGATTGCATTCTGACCAGCTGCTGCAACTTTATGTACTATTCTATGTTCATGTCCTGTGCCTCAAAAATTAACAGTGCCTGGGCTTCCCTGGTGGCGCAGTGGTTGAGAGTCCGCCTGCCTATGCAGGGGACATGGGTTCGTGGCCCGGTCCAGGAAGATCCCACATGTCGCGGAGTGGCTAGGCCCATGAGCCATGGCCACTGAGCTTGTGGGTCTGGAGCCTGTGCTCCACAATGGGAGAGGCCACAACAGTGAGAGGCCCTCATACCACACACACACACACACAAAATTAACAGTGCCTCCTCAAATAAAGAAAACCCCTTTGCCATTTCCTTCATCATGAATCTCTTTGGTTCTTCAGTTACTTCTTCTTCCTCTTGTCTCTCTTTGTCCTTTCTCTGGGCCTCCAATTCCATCAGGTTTTCATTAGTAAGCTCCATGTTCGCATCTTTGAAGTTTGAAACTTGAAGGTCCGTATGTAGGAGACTTACAGTATACCAAACATACAAAGAAGAACTTACGTCTAATCTTCTCAAAGTCTTTGAAAAGATTGAAGAGATGGGAACACTTCCGAAGTTATTCTATGAAACCACCATCACCCTGATACCAAAACCAGACTAAGACACTACAAAAAAGTGAAATGACAGGTCAAAATCTTTTATGAATATAGATGGAAAAAGCTTCAATAAAATATTAGTAATCTAATAAAAAATAAAAAGGATCATACACCATGGTCAAGTTGAATACACTCCAGGGTCAAAAGGATGGTTCAACATACATAGATCAACCAATGTGATACACCACAAAAACAAAAGAAAAGAAAAAAAAAAAATTTAAACACATGGTTATCTCAATAGATGCAGAAAAAGCATATAAAATTCAACATCCATTCATGATAAAAACATTCACCAAAGTGAGTATAGAGGGAACATATGTCAACATAATAAAAACCATTTATGACAAACCCACAGCCAATATAATACTCAATGGTGAAAAGCTGAAAGCCTTCCTGCTAAATTCTGGAACAAGATGAAGATGCCCACTCTCATGACTTTTATTTAACACAGTATTGAATTCCTAGCCAAAGCAATCAGACAAGAAAAAGAAATAAAAGGTATACAGATTGGAAGGGAAGAGGTAAAATGGTCATTATATGCAGATGGCATGATACCCTATAGAGAAAAACCTAAAGACTCCACACAAAAACTATTAGAACTAGTAAATGAATTCAGCATGGTAGCAGGATACAGGATTAATATACAGAAATCTTTTGCATTTCTTTACACTAACAAACAAATATCAGAAAGAGACAGTAAAAAGAATACCATTTAAAATTGTGTTAAAAAAATAAAATACCTAGGAATAAACCTAACCAAGGAGGTAAAAGACCTATAAGCTAAGAACTATAAAACACTGGTAAAGGAAATAGAAGATGATTCAAAGAAAGGGAAAGATACCCCATGCTCTGGGATTGGAAAAATTAATATGGTTAAAATGGTATGCTATGCAAAGCAATCTACAGATTTAATGCAATCCCTATCAAATTACCCAAGACTTTTCTCACAGAACTAAAACAAATAATTCTAAAATTTATATAGAACCACAAAAGACCCAGAATTGCCAAAGCAATCCTGAGGAAAAAAGAACAAAGCTGGAGGCATAACCGTCCCAGACTTCAGACAATACTAAAAAGCCTCAGTAATCAAAACAGTGTGGTACTGGCACAAAAACAGACATATAAGGCAATGGAACAGAATAGAGAGCCCAGAAATAAGCCCATACATCTACAGGTAATCTTCAACAAAGGAGGCAAGAACATACAATGAAGAACAGACATTCTCTTCAGCAAGTGGTATTGGGAAGGCTGGACAACCACATGTAAATAAATGAAGCTAGAACACTCCCACATATCATACACAAAAATAAAGTCAAAATGGTTTAAAGACTTAAATATAAGATAGGACAACAACAAAAAAATCCTAGAAAAGAATATAAGTAAAACATTCTCTAACATAAATGGTAGTAATATTTTCTGAGATCAGACTCCCAAAGCAATAGAAATAGAAGCAAAAATAAACAAATGGGACCTAATCAAATTTGTGAGATTTTGCATAGCAAAGGAAACCATAAACAAACTGAAAAGGTAACCTATGGAATGGGAGAAAATAATTGTAAATGATGTGACTGACAAGGGTTCAATTTTCAAAAAGCACAAACAACTCATCCAACTCAATACTAAAAAAACAAACAACCCAATCAAAAAGTGGGAAGAAGACCCACATAGACATTTCTCCAAAGAAGACATACAGGTGGTCAGCAAGTACATGAAAAGATGCTCAACTTTGCTAATTATTAGAGGAATACAAATCAAATCTACAATAAGTTATTGCCTCACACTGGTCAGAATGCCCATCATCAAAGTCTACAAATAATAAATGCTGGAGAGGTTGTGGAAAAATGGTAGCCCTCCTACATTGTTGGTGTGGATGTACATTGGTGCAGCTACTATGGAAAACAGTATGGAGAATCCTTAAGAACCTAAAATTAGATTATATATATATATATATATATATATATATATATATATATATATATATATACACACAATAGGATATTATTCATAAAAAGAATGAAATAATGCCATTTGCAGCAACATGGATGGACCTAGAGATTACCATACTAAGTTAAGTAAATCAGACAAAGACAAATATTATATGGTATCATTATATATGGAATCTAAAAGCTAATACAAATGAACTTATTTACAAAACAGAAACAGACATAGAAAACAAACTAATGGTTACCAAAGGGGGAAAGTCTGGGGGATGGATGAATTAGGAATATGAAATTAAAAGATGTACAGCATTATACATAACATAGATAAACAACAAGGATTTACTAAATAGCTGAATAGCACAGGGAACTATATTCAATATCTTGTAAAAATCTATTATGGAAAATAACACACACACATATATATATATATATATATATATATATACACACATACACACACTCATGTATACATATGTATATACAAATCATTTTGCTATACACCTGGAACTAAAACAATATTGTAAAGCAACTATAGTTCAATTTTTTAAAATTAAAAAATATATTCCTAAGTATTTTATTGTTTTTGATGCTATTGTAAATGGCATTGTTTTTCACATAATTTACTGTATGTAGAAATGCTACTGACTTTTAGAAGACATAGGGAAAAAGCTCCTTGACATTAGTCTTGGTAATGATTTTTGGGGTATGATACCTAAAGCACAAGCAACAAAAGTAAATGTAAACAAGTGGCATTACATCAAACTAAAAAACTTCTGTACAGCAAAAGAAATGATCAACAAAATGAAAAGTAAACCTATGAAAATGGAGAAAATATCTGGTAAGGGATTAATATCCAAAATATATAAATAACTTATACAACTCAATGGCACAAAAACCAAATAATTCCATTTAAATAAGTGGGCCAAGGAACCAAATAGAAAATTTTCCAAAGGAGACATACAGGTGGTCAATAGGTACATGAAAAGGTTCTCAACATCTCTAACCATCAGGAAAATGAAAATGAAAACCACAGTGAGATACCACCTCAACAGTTATAATGGCTATAATAAAAAAGGCAAGATATAACAAGTTCTAATGAGGACGTGGAGAAAAGGGAACACTTGTACACTGTTGGTGATAATATAAATTGGTGCAATCACTATCGAAAACAGTATAGCTGTTTCTCAAAAAATTACAAATAGAACTACCATATAATCCAGCATTTCTACTTCTCGGTATACATGAAGGAAATAAAATTACTATCTTGGAGAGATATCTCCACTTCCATATTCACTGCAGCATTATTTACAATAGCTAAGACATGAAAATAACCCAAGTCCCAAGTGTTTTTGGATAAATGGAGCAAGAAATGTGGGGTGTGTGTGTATATATATATATATATATATATATATATATATATATATATATGGAATATTATATATATAATGGAATATTTTTCAGCCATAAAAAAGAAGTAAATCCTGCCATTTGTGACAACATGCATGAAACTTGAGTTCATTATGCTAATTAAAACAAGTCAGAAAGAGAAAGACAAATACTGTATTATTTCACCTTTATATGGAATCTAAAAAAAAACAGAGAACTGACTGGTGGTCGCTGGAGGTCCTGGTGGGTGGGTGAGTGGGGGAATGGGGGAAGGTAGTCAAAAGGTACAAACTTCCATGTAAGATAAATTCTGGGCAGTTAATCTCAGCATGATGACTATAGTTAACAATACTATATTAAATATTTGAGAGTGTCTAAGAGAATAAAACTTAAAAGTTCTCATCATATGAAAAAAAAGTATAACCATGTGAGATTTTGAATGTTAACTAAACTTATTGTAGTAATCATTTCACAATATACACATATATCAAATCATTATGTTGTACACTAACTTATACAATGATGTATGTCAATTATATCTCAATTAAACTGAAAAATACTTCATTTTCAACTAAAGGAAATATGACAAGTGTAACAAATATCAGGGCTGAGTTGACTTAACTTTTTCAACGGGGATTAATTTGCTGTGAGATTTTTTTTTTAATTTATCAGTGACTCTTAAGAATTTGATGTAAGACAAAATTTATACTAACTAGGTTTAACACTTTTGTTTAAATTCAAGAGAAACATGAATTACTAGGTAGTAGCCCAAGTTCAAATTTTGGAAATGGGGTGTTAACTATTTTAGTAGAAGTAGAATTCAAAGCAGCATTGAAAAATTTTAGATGTGATATTATTAACAAAATCTCTTCTATACGATAAAATGCTTTTAATAGGAAAGGAAGGCAGAAAGTCAATACTGCTTTAGGCCAACAGGGGAATTTACTGACTTGTGTGATCGCAAAGATTAGAGGTAAGACTGGCTTTAACCCGAAGCTCCGTCTCTTAGCTCCACTCACTCTAACATGTCAGTTTCATCCTAAAATTAGTTCCCCTGATAACAAAACTGGCTATAGTGTTTTCAGACCGCATACACTCTCAGTGTAATGTTCACAAGAAGAGAAATCATTTTTCCTTTACCTCCCTCTAAGGGGAGAAAAAACATTTTTCCCCCAAAGTCCTAAAACACTCCTGACACCTCATCATTCCTACTGAGTTATATGTTCATTCTTAAAACCATCACGGGAGACAGAGGTATGAAGTACAGTGGGTGGCTTTGAAATATCCGAGCCTACTTTTGTGTCTTTGGCAGGAAGTCAAACATTTAGATCCCATGTCTGAGTACTGTGGAGGGGAGGTTTTCAAAAAGAAAATCTGTGAAAATTGGAGACTGGTGCTAGTTAGAAGGAGGATGTAGAAGTTAACATGAGACTTGCTCTAGAAAGATAACTCGTGAGTAAAATGAATTAGAATGAGGAAAGTTAGGTGAGAAATAATTGCAATAAATCAGACTCAAGATAATAAAAGCTTTGACCAAGAGTTAGCTCTGGTAATGAAGAGATAAACAGATACAGGAGGCCTAAAAGTATAACAGTTGGCACACTGACTCTGCCTTGGACTGCAATAATGCTATTAAGCTATAAAGAGAAAATGCAGTATGATTTTTATACATTATACCTTATTTTAAAAATTGATCCTGATTAGAAAGCTCCATTTTAAAATACTACAGAAAAGCAAAAAAAAAAAAAAAATGGCAAAAAGACATGGAAAATGTGACCTACTGTTTCAACTCTAAACCCACTATGGCTGTACAGGGACCCATTAGGTAACTAGAAAGTTATTACAAGGAGAGCAAGTACAAAACGGCCAAGAGCATGAACCTGAAAGCACAGTAGTTAGTAATGTAGAAAATAAAATCACTGGTCAAAATCAACTCTAGGAAAATTTGGGACCATTTAGAATATACCCCAAATAGAAATCCAACCAGGGATTTTTTTTTTTTTTTTTTTTTTTTTTTTTTGCCCACTTTCTTAGGTAAGTTTCTAAAGTTATCACTAGAGAATTTAAAAAGGAGTTTTTGTTTTTTCTGCAAAGCTTGAATATTCCTAATATGTCTCCATTTTCACTCAGTAATATATTTTCCTCATGTTTTCACAATAGCTATAACTTGTCAGGTGCATCCCACTTTTTACAACTGTGTAAAGAAATCTCCAATTTCACACACTGAACATTTAGTTGAGTTTATTTCCAAGCTCACAATCTCATTAGTATATGCTGTGTTGCACTATATGCATGTCATTGCAACTCTTCTAGGATATTCTGGGGTTTTGTTTATTTGTTTGTTCCTTCCCTCTTCATTAGCTAGTTTTGTTTTCTCTCCCTGGCTCATGTCATTATTACCTTTTCTTGGAGAACTAGGATTAAGTTCTTTCTGTGTTTTGCTACTACTGGAAGTCCAAGGAGAAAAAGTGTAATTTTCTATTAGTGCTCACTAGTTTTTCCTTTGCTTCAAATAAAATCATTTTGCTCTTAACAGCCAGAATTTCCATCAAAGGCAGTGTCCCTTTGCATTTTTTCACAAATGACTTGTGATCAATCTTTCCTGGATTTCTAACTCAGATTTCCTAACTTCCTTTTTATCAAAACATTTTAATTTCTCCATTTTATTTTTAGAAAGTGTATATATTTACTAAAAGATAACCTGTTTCCATAGAAACTAATTGATCAACGTTAAGTTAATTTCTTTCTATCTGGGATTGTTATACACTTCTCTGGAGAGTCTCTAGTTATTGGTACATCTTAGTCTTTTTTTGAGTGATTAATGCGCCATACTCTGTGTAAGGAATTTTACAAATATTTTCTTTTTCTCTCCTCAAGTCTGTGATGTAAATAGCACTAACATTTTTATTTTATAGATGAGTAAATTGAGCCCCATGAGAGTAAAATATCCAAAATCAAACAATTAGGATGTGCTGGAATCTACACTTGAATTCTGACCTATCAGACTACAACCATGGTATATTTTAGCATAATATTTTTTTAAATCTCTCTTTTCTTTTAATATGATCATCAGGATCTACATTTAGGGTTCACGTTTTGAATTTAGACAGAATGAAAATATAGCAAAATCTATAGATATTAATGAACAGGGAATGTTTTCAATACAGCTTACCTCAGTTATTTATGACATTTTCCAAACAACTT
This sequence comes from Kogia breviceps, assembly GCF_026419965.1. Taxonomy (NCBI): domain Eukaryota; kingdom Metazoa; phylum Chordata; class Mammalia; order Artiodactyla; family Physeteridae; genus Kogia; species Kogia breviceps. Next base: position 44,012,390 of record NC_081316.1, read on the forward strand.
CACAGACATTCTTGCATATCCATCATCAAATCTATTATCTGGAGTATCCTAAGTGATTGCATATAGGGAGACTGAATTTGTTTAATGCTTGAATTCCACTTCCTCAGCATCTTGCTAGTCAGCCTTTGATTTGATGTGCAGAATTGTCTCTATTAAAATGTATTTCCTTTTCCCATATACCTCTTAGGAAACCTAAATTGAGAAAGACCTGACTGTGGAAATTGGATTTCTTCTTTCAAAACACATGGGGAAATTTTTAATATATCAAGCAAAATATAAACATTAGAAATGAGAAGATAAACATTCTCCTCCTTTGATTTATTGATTGTAGGTCAAATCCCACCTTTCATCTCATCTTTCTGACCACTTCTTAAAAATCATTTTCATGGATTCCTAGTTGTCTACACATCCCTTAAATGTTAACCCTCACAGAGTTTGATCTCAGTCGTATCCTCTTCTCGCTCTAAAACAGCTGCATGAACATTTCTATTGTGATTTAATAAGCACATATAATCACTGACGACCAAGTCTCTATCTCAGCCTGTTTGTAGTCTAATATGTCAAATAATTTACAAAACATTTACCCTTGGATGTATTACAGACATTTCAAACTAACACGGCTAATGGAGAATGCATAACCTCTTTCATGTTGTTCCTCCTCATTCCCCATGTCAATGCATAGAGGTTTTGCTCCCTAGATTTAAATTCTACCCCCTTTCCAATTCATTGTCTACCCTGCTATCAGAATGGTCTTTCTAAAGGATTAATAGACTAACTCATTACTGCTGCAAATCCATCATCACATTTAGGACAAAATCCAAACTTCATAGTATAATATAACATGGTCTTTGTGTTCTAGCTATTGTCTTTCTTTCTGACCTATTGAGTGAATGGTGCATGCAGGGTATTTGTTAATTTCAGAAAGTATCATATCTCATGAGATAAGTACCTGGCTAATGGCATACAGGAAATATATGAAGGCATGATTTAAATAAAAGGACTATATATATAGTACATTATATTGTATATAATATAATTATAATACACTAAGAAACTGTATCAATCAATAATTTTGCATTTTTATTGCATCTATAAGATTTTAAATTGAAAAATGCTTATCTGTGTACTAATTAGAATTAATTTAATATAAAATATAAGCAAACACTTGACATCTTTTTAAATGTATGAAAAAAATTATCAGTTATGTGTTCTTTCACTTTTAAAAATAAGTTTTTACTTACAATCCCTAGTTTGTTAAGGTCGAGATGAATATCATGGGAAGAAAAGATAAATACAAAGTACTAGAAAATAAGTAAGGCCTTTACCTGGTGATAGCAGTGGGAACAGACCTATCAACTCTATTAACCTGCATTGATTCAGCCATAGTGACTTCACCATAGTCATTTGTGGTAATCTAATTCTCAAGGACCATCTCAGACTCACATACTAGAAAATTTTGTGTAAAACTTCTAGTTTCCACATATACGTATTTTTTCCTCAGAATCCCTGAAGTGTTTTTCTTTAATCTATTAAAGTTATATCAGCTTCTTGGACCCCATTACCAGAAAGTAACAAGAATTTCTTCACCATTTAAACTCAAGATCTAAAGGAATGTTAGTGCATTGTGAAGCAATTATTTATTCCAATTAAGATAAAAGGCATACAGTTCAAAGGATTTAGCATTGCCATTAAATATGTTACACAAATGGATATATTTTAAGATTAAATCTATTTAAGCTCTACTTACATGATACAGCCTGGCAGGCAAGTGAAAGCGTACTGCAATTCCATTATTTTGGAATTAAGCCCTAAATACTGAACACATACATTCCTGGGAAAACTGGACAGCTACCTGTAGAAGTATGAAATTAGAACACTCCCTAACACCATGCACAAAAATAAACTCAAAATGGGTTAAAGACCTAAATGTAAGGCCAGACACTATCAAACTCTTAGAGGAAAACATAGGCAGAACACTCTATGACATCAATCACAGCAAGATCCTTTTTGACCCATCTCCTAGAGAAATGGAAATAAAAACAAAAATAAACAAATGGGATCTAATGAAACTTAAAAGCTTTTGCACAGCAAAGGATACCATAAACAAGACCAAAAGACAACCCTCAGAATGGGAGAAAATATTTGCAAATGAGGCAACTGACAAAGGATTAATATCCAAAATTTATAAGCAACTCATGCAGCTCAATAACAAAAAAACAAACAACCCAATCCAAAAATGGGCAGAAGAACTAAATAGACATTTCTCCAAAGAAGATATACAGATTGCCAACAAACACATGAAAGAATGCTCAACATCATTAATCATTAGAGAAATGCAAATCAAAACTACAATGAGATATCATCTCACACCGGCCAGATTGGCCATCATCAAAAACTCTAGAAACAATAAATGCTGGAGAGGGTGTGGAGAAAAGGGAACATTCTTGCACTGTTGGTGGGAATGTAAAATGATACAGCCACTATGGAGAACAGTATGGAGGTTCCTTAAAAAACTACAAATAGAACTACCATATGACCCAGCAATCCCACTACTGGGCATATACCCTGAGAAAACCATAATTCAAAAAGAGTCATGTACCAAAATGTTTATTGCAGCTCTATTTATGATAGCCAGGACATGGAAGCAACCTAAGTGTCCATCAACAGATGAATGGATAAGGAAGATGTGGCACATATATACAATGGAATATTACTCAGCCATAAAAAGAAATGAAACTGAGTTATTTGTAATGAGGTGGATAGACCTGGAATCTGTCATACAGAGTGAAGTAAGTCAGAAGGATAAAAACAAATACCGTATGCTAACACATATATATGGAATCTAAAAAAAAAAAAAAAAATGTCATGAAGAGATTAGTGGTAGGATGGGAATAAAACACAGACCTACTAGAGCATGGACTTGAGGATATGGAGAGGGGGAAGGGTAAGCTGTGACGATGTGAGAGAGTGGCAGGGACATATACACACTACCAAATGTAAATTAGATAGCTAGTGGGAAGCTGCAGCATAGCACAGGGAGTTCATCTCTGTGCTTTGTGACCACCTAGAGGGGTGAGATAGGGAGGGTGGGAGGGAGGGTGACACAAGAGGGAAGAGATATGGGAACATATGTATATGTATAACTGATTCACTTTGTTGTAAAGGAGAAACTAACACACTATTGTAAAACAGTTATACTCAAATAAAGATGTTAAAAAATAATAATAAAATAAACAATTGGAAATAAATTAAAAAAAAAAAAAAAAGAGACATGAACCCAAATGTTCATTGCAGCACTATTTACAATAGCCAGGTCATGGAAGCCACCTAAATGCCCATGGATAGACTAATGGATAAAGAAGATGTGGCACATATATACAATGGAATATTACGCAGCCATAAAAAGAAATGAAACTGAGTTATTTGTAATGAGGTGGATAGACCTGGAGTCTGTCATACAGAGTGAAGTGAGTCAGAAGGATAAAAACAAATACCGTATGCTAACACATATATATGGAATCTAAGAAAAAAAAATGTCATGAAGAGATTAGTGGTAGGACTGGAATAAAACACAGACCTACTAGACCATGGACTTGAGGATATGGGGAGGGGGAAGAGTAAGCTGTGATGATGTGAGAGAGTGGCAGGGACATATACACACTACCAAAAGTAAATTAGATAGCTAGTGGGAAGCTGCCGCATAGCACAGGGAGTTCACCTCTGTGCTTTGCGACCACCTACAGGGGTGGGATAGGGAGGGTGGGAGGGAGGGTGACGCAAGAGGGAAGAGATATGGGAACATATGTATATGTATAACTGATTCACTTTGTTGTAAAGGAGAAACTATCACACTATTGTAAAACAGTCATACTCAAATAAAGATGTTTAAAAAAAATAAAGTATTCATTTACAAATGCCAAAAAAAAAAAAAAAGCAAATGAAATAAGTTGAAGGCTAAGTGTCTTTTCATTCTCTTACCTCTAACAAAGTAAATATATAAAAGAATATGGATGGATAGACTTAAGAGTAGAATAAATGAACACATAAGAAAGAAGAGGAATATTATTTTAATTGGGGTGGAGGAAAGAAGGAGCATAAGTATAAAAACATAGATAAATATTTGAATTTTGAAACTTCACTGAGACTGCCCTCATTCTAATTTCCTAAGAGTGGGACCCAGAGGTGGGCAAGATGTTTGGGACCTTGGGATAAAAAATTTGGAAAAGCTTGTGTGGAGAATATAAAGTAAATTGAAAGAATTTGGAGAAGCTTGTGTGGAGAATATAAAATAAATTAAAGTGAAATAATTGCTGACTAGTAATTAATTTCAAAATTTACATATCTCAATTAAATAGCATGATATTAATGCTGAGAAAGCCAAGGAATAAATGTCAAAGATAAGCAAGAGTTATTTTGAATTTCTTATACCTCTTTTGTCCATTTGCTCTAGTTATCATAAATCGATGGCAGTGATATTTAAACAAATTATAAACAATTAAATATTTATATGAAATGGTTTCTAGCAATAAACATTCAATTCAACTTCTCCAAAATCTCAAAAAAAAATCTACAAGAATACACAAAAAGAAGAAAACTCATGCTTTCATTAAAGTAAAATTAATATGCAACTTGGAAGATGGAAAGAATGTGGCTGGAAAGAAGGTAAACAAAATTGCAGTGTTTACACAGTTTACACTGGGTAACCATCCATCACATAGATCAGTATTTACAGTAATTTGAGGCAGCTAGTGTTCAGAAGGTTTACTTAGAGATAGGTTTGTTGGGAATGGGAAGGGGGGACTTAGGGGCAATTCATTACACTCTCTGATTGGACTTAAGTCCTCATAAAAGTATTCTCAGTTCAAACAGAGATAAATGGGCTTTAGTGCATAGTTTATTTGGGGCGTTGTAGTAAGTCATTGTTTTAGATAATTGGGACAGAAGATCCTACTAAGTCTAATAAGGACTCACAGGTCGGGTGCATGTATGCTTATCAGACGTTAGAAAGCTATGCACACTATTTTTTTTTTTTTGTCATCAGTGTATATGGGAAGGGAGTTTACTCAACCTGCATCATACTGAGTACAGATAAAGGCAATCCACTCTCTTCCTCTGTCAACCCACAACTGGATACAATAGAGCATCACTCATAAAGAAGGAAAAAAGATACAATTAACAATAAAAAGATTATTTAAAATATCTCATTACAAAAAGAATGCATGGAACATTACCTTGAAGACTCAGGGATAAACATGTCTTGGAAATTTATTTATAACAGGAATCAAAAGGAAATTTGAAATATCTTCTATTTCCCAACTTCAGGATAATGAAAAAATGCTTGGTGCTTTTAAAATGTGAGCAAACAGTCATGAGAAGAGAACAGCCTGAGAGGAACTCAAAAAACAATGAGATAAAGCCATCAAAATAAGGCAAATGGAAAGGAAGAGATAAGGAGGCATTTTAAGGAGAGTAAGAAATAAAGAGCAATATTTAAATATACATTGGTATATATCTTAATGTTTAAGAACAGAATTAACTTTAATAAGTATTATAAATTAAAAGATGGGAGAGCTTGTCCAATACTGCAGAACAAATACAATATTTTAAATAAGAAAAAGATGCTAAGTATGGAAAAATTAAAATCAATGTAAACACTAAGAATTAAAGAATTTGGCAAGGGAAAACACAATGACCGTTTTTCTTTTAGTGAACTATCTATAAATAATCATTCAAGTTCTAAAAAACTAAGAAAATATTGTAGCACAAATTCGAAAAAAGTGAAGAATTGATCATTTATAATTACATGTTATCAGTGACTTGTGTAGAATTGCCATTTCATAGTGATTACAAAATGCAGACTATATTATTTTTGTCTTCACCCAAAGTGTACCACTCATATATTGCCCTTGCCCTTGGAAGGTTACTGGAAAACATAAAACTTTTAGTGCAAAAAAATGTAAAATCTGTCAAAAAATTAAAATATCTTAATACATAGGAATAAATATTTTGTTCATGGATGAGTTAATATTATAAAAAATATTGATTATCCATAAATTAATAGATAAATTCAATGCAACTCCATTAAAATTTTTTCCATAATGTTTGAAGAACTTGATATGCTTATCCTAAAATTACATGGAAGAATAAATTTCCATGAATAGCTAAGTCAATTTTTAAAAAGAAGAATAAATTTGGAATGGGCTTGTAGGGCTTGGCTTATAAATAGGATATGTAACAAAAATAGAATAATTAAAAAAAATTTAAAGGCTAATATTGGGAAAGAACAAAGAGATCAATGACATTGGAGAACTAACTAAAGAGTACAGATTAGAAAAGAACTTGTACAAAGTTCAAACCTTCATTCACAAATTAGTGCTTACATAAAAGAATCATTAATAGATTACTGATAAACCAGTTCTCTAAGAGAAAAATATAATTGGAGCCTAATCTTATGCAATATGTAAAGGAAAACTCCAAAGAAGTTAAAGTCCAAATATAAAGGAAAAATTTAAAGAAAAGACTAAGAAATGTAGGAGAACATTTTAAATCACATTTTTACAGGTAAAAAAAAATCACTGTGGGGCTTCCCTGGTGGCGCAGTGGTTGGGAGTCCGCCTGCCAATGCAGGGGACGCGGGTTCGTGCCCCGGTCCGGGAGGGTCCCACGTGCTGCGGAGCGGCTGGGCCCGTGAGCCGTGGCTGCTGGGCCTGCGCGTCCGGAGCCTGTGCTCCGCAACGGGGGAGACCACAACAGTGAGAGGCCCGCGTACCGCAAAAAAAAAAAAAAAAAAAAAAAAAAAAAAATCACTGTGCAAGACCTGAAAAAGTGTAAATATAAGAACAAAATCATCTGGATATGACTACATCAAAATTAAAGCCTTCTCTTCAATTAAATTACTTCAATTAGTTTACTCAGTTATGTTTATGACCCAGTAATCTCCTCCTGAGTGAAGAGTAGAGAGAACATCTTACATAGATGCATAACTTAGAGTGTCTGGAAGTACTCAATGATGCATTGCTTTTGGTATTCTAGAGGTGGAGTAAACCTAGGTATCTCTCACTAAGAGATGGTGAGTGCATGCTGAGAAATATCTAGCAGTTAGAAGCCAGGTAATCACAGAACAATAAAAATATATTGTAAATTCAACTTACCTTTAGTTTAATTTTTTTTAAAGATTGAGTTCTATGATATAGTATTTATTATGAAATTTGAACTCTAATCCTAACTCTAAACCTAACAAAACAAAGAACACATATGTACATAGAAAAGTATATCAAATACTTTAGGGTGGGTGTCAATAAATGTTCTGAAGAATGAAAAGAAATATAAAATAAAAACAAGAAAGAGTCTTCTCATGGGTCATAATACTGTTTCTTGGACTGCAGACTACCGTATCTCAATTCTCAATAGTTAGAGCCAAAAATGAGAAAATAAAAAAGAAAAAATGAGAAAGACTTCTAGAAATAAAGAATGTCTTTCCAGAATGCAAGAGTCCACAGAGTTCCTTTTATAAAGAACTAAAACTGGCCCACACTAGGCACAGCCTCATGAAAGTTTGTATTACCAACAAGATAAAACAAAAAGCTTTGGGGGAGGAATGGGATGTCAAAGAAGACACAAAGAATAAATATAAGAATGGCACAACACTTCTTAATGGAAAAATAGAGTAACCTTCAAAATTATGAAAAAGTTTTCTAAATTAAAATTCTATGCTTAGCCAAACTATTCATCAAGTGTGAGAAGGATAAAGGTATTATCAGATAGATAAGTTGTGGCAGAGATAATGCTATGTCTTAAACAGACATATTCATATTCCTCCAGGTATATAAGAATTTATTTCTCATCCTTCTTGCAGTTGAGTGAGGCTTAGTAGTTGGGTTCTAGTCAATAGAATGTGCTGGCCATGATGTGCATGTCACTTCCTTGACTAGATATAAAGCCCCCCTATGTTAAAAATTTTAAATGTCCTTATGTGATCAGCCAAGCTCTCTCTTCCTCTTCCGCAGTGGCTTTGAAGACCATAATTGTTGTGAAATATACAGAGGGAGTTTGGGTCCGTTACTGAGTGGAACAGAGCCCTAAAGTCCCCCTAACACCTTCATGCATTAGACTATGACAGGAACAATTCACTTTTATTGTGATATTGTAAGATTTAGGGATTTATTTTTCATTTCAGGGTAGCCAATCATACTCTAATGAGTAAAATCTAAGAAATATACCTCCTTCTGCAATCTTTCTCGGGAAGCTATTGCATTGGCCAAAAAGTTCGTTCGGTGAATGAATACATTGTTCAATAAAGTTCTTGGTGAAAATGAAAGACGTGTCTTTTATTTTTACTTAAAACCGAATGAACTTTTTTTTTTTTTTTTTTTTTTTTTTTTTTTTTTTTTGCGGTACGCGGGCCTCTCACTGCTGTGGCCTCTCCCGTCGCGGAGCACAGGCTCCGGACGCGCAGGCTCAGCGGCCACGGCTCACGAGCCCAGCCGCTACGCGGCATGCGGGATCCTCCCGGGCCGGGGCACGAACCCGCGTCCCCCGCATCGGCAGGCGGACTCTCAACCACTGCGCCACCAGGGAAGCCCCGAATGAACTTTTTGACCAACCCAATATATGAGAAGGAAATGTACTGAAATGAAAGAATGACGACCACACCAAGAAACAATGTAATATGGAGTTCTGTAAAAAAGGATGTCAAGCACTTGAGAGAGACAACGTGAATTTAGAAAGATAGTAAAAAGTCCAGAGGACTCTAGGAGTGGTGTTTCCCCCAAATTAACTCATATTTAATAAATGTGTACTGATTTTTTACTATGTACCAAGTAATATTCTAGAAATTAGTCATAATGCTTTAAACACAACAGAATAAAATTTGTTGAACAATGCATGAAGCTTAAAATCTAGACATAATGGACTATTACTTAGAACTCAGAAGTTAAATATTATGAAATTAATATATTAAATATATTCATAACAATATATAAATATTAAAATATATATTTTATATATACTGCTCAGTAAGTACTTGTGCTTGATATCTTTGTTTTATTTTATAGGGTTTAGAGACATATTTTTTAATTAAAAACAATTTAATCACAATAAATGTCCATGAAAGTTGACTGCAGTGTTGAAGAGATAAAAGGAAGCTGTGAGGACAGAGACCAAATGAAGAGCACAGACCAGCTGTGAGAAGAAAAACAAACAAACACACAAAGTTTCTGTTAGCCAGATTCCAACCTGGCCCACAAATTCACCACTTCTGGACAGACTCCGTCTATAGTTTACTAAAAATCCTGACTTGTCTTACATGATGTGCATTCATATTTCCTTTCTGTTACATACATTTTCTGCATGTTTTCCATTCCTCAAGCTGTATCATGATTTATTTTTATGAAGTTGTAACAAAATATTTGACTGTTTTAAGCATGACTCTGTGTTGATTCCCAAATAGACCAAATTTTTAAAATACAGCAAAATACTGTAAATGAAAATTTTACTACAATAAAATTGTAAACTTTGTCATGGTCACCTAGTGACCATCTCCAACAGTAACACTTTATTTAATTATTATTATTATTATTATTTTTTTTTTTTTTTTTTTTTTTTTTTTTTTTTGCGGTACGCGGGCCTCTCACCGCTGCGGCCTCTCCCGCCGCGGAACACAGGCTCCGGACGCGCAGGCCCAGCGGCCATGGCCCACGGGCCCAGCCGCTCCGCGGCACGCGGGATCCTCCCGGACCGGGGCACGAACCCGCGCCCGCCGCATCGGCAGGCGGACTCTCAACCACTGCGCCACCAGGGAAGCCCTATTTAATTATTTTTAAGCAAATATTATGACATACTTCTCAAGGGTTACTATTTATTTTGTTCAGGGAGAAAAATTTTCATTTCCAATTCAGCTTTCTCACATGAAACCAAGTAGTTATAATTTCAATTTCCACATCAAATCTATAGGTTAGAAAGATTAAAACTATACAAATAAACTTTGGTCAAGGTTTTAAAACACTTAGATTCTATGATTGGATTTCAGTGCTTATAATCTAAAGAAACAGCCATCTTGGCCAACGGACATATGAAAAGATACTCAACATTACTAATTATTAGAGAAATGCAAATCAAAACTACAAAGAGGTACCACCTCACACTGGTCAGAATGACCATCATCAAAAAAATCTATCAGTACAAACAATAAATGCTGGAGAGGGTGTGGAGAAAAGAAAACCCTCTTACAGTGTTGGGGAGGAATGTAAATTGGTGCAGCCACTATGGAAAACATATGGAAGATCCTCAAAAAAACTAAAAATAGAGTTAACATATGATCCAGCAATCCCACTCCTCAGAATATATCTAGACAAAACTATAATTCAAAAAGACACATGCACCTCTATGTTCATAACAGCCCTATTCAAGACATGGAAACAACCTAAATGCCCATTGACAAATGAATGGATAAAGAAGATGTGATACATATAAACAATGGAATACTACTCAACCATAAAAAATAATGAAATAATGCCATTTGCAGCTACATGGATGGACCTAGAGATTATCCCACTAAGCGAAGTGAGAGAGAGAAAGACAAATACCATATGATATCACTTACATGTGGAATCTAAAATATGACACAAATGAATTTATTTACTAAACAGAAACAAACTCACAGACATAGATAACAGACTTGTGGTTGCCAAGGCAGGGAGAAAGGTAGGAGAGGGATGGATTAGGAGTTTTAGTTTAGCAGATGCAAATATTATATGTAGAACAGGTAAACAACAAAGTCCTACTGTATAGCACAGGGAACTCTGTTCAATATCCTGTAATAAACCATAATGGAAAAGAATATGAAAAAGAATGTATATATTTATAACTGAATCACTTTGCTGTATAGCAGAAATTAACACAACATTGTACATCAACTATACTTCAATAAAATAAATTTAAAAAAAGAAACAGCCATCTTTTGTGTTATATTTTAAGGGACCAAGAAATTGTAGCCATAATACATGGAGAACTTGAACACGTACTTTCTGTTAATGTTTACCTTGACATATAAATATATTTATATCTATTTGCTAATTTTGACATGCGTTCATACTAAACACCTTGAAAATAGACCATGGATGAAAATGTTTGATGGGTAGATTTGTGATTTGAAATGAAAAGCTAGCATCTCTTCAGAAAAGATGAATATCTAGGACTATATCAACTACTTCCCATGCAGAAATGCAGTCATCTATCCCCAATTCCCCTGGATGGAACAGCTGTTTAGTTTTATAAAATGAGCACATTTCAAAAAACTGTGATTATGCTCAAAGGCAGAATATGATACTTTCTAAATGTATATGCTGAATACAGAAATCACTAATAGAGAGTCTAAGGAATGCTTAGTACACTTCTGCCGGTTAAGCCACAATGTTTTCTCCAAGTCTTCTTTCAACAGCTGTATCTGTCTGCTATAACATGTAGGAAAATTTCCAAACTAGTTAAAGAAATTAGTAACAAAGGCATTAAAATTGCCCTATGATCATCACAATATTATGATTTTTGAGGAAACAATATAGTTTTACTTTCTATTTAATTGCATTTTAGCTGGCAGCATTGTTTTTATGTTCAGAAAAATTAACGCATCTAATTTCATTTTTAAATCATGATTTAAAACATGTAGTTCCATAATAAGACCAGGTTCTGAATACAAGGAGTATAAAATTATTTTCTTGATTACTCTGTCTTTAAATGTTCAGATTTATTTACAGAATAAGAATTAATTTGTAATATCAGAAATAAGTTTACATTTTCCATTTTCAGATGCCATAGTGACTTTTACTCAACAAATATTATAAATCATGCAAAGCAATCTATAATATATTAAATGCTATTCATATTTTTTTCTCTTTCCTGCTATGAAGTATTGAATCAGTTTCAGGTACTTTATGCTCATTATATAATGCACTAGTTTGTAATATCAGACTTTTAAAAAAATGTATAATGGGTCTAATTCTTCACTGAAAGTCAGATTCCTCTTTCATTCTTCTAATGCATTTTCTTGCTGGAGTTTTTATTGTGATCTTGCAGTCCCAATCTCCAAATCAATGTTTCATCAGTAAAGTAGCAGGCAGTAGGTGACAATTACAAGTTTCAGTAGGATGGGCACATTCAGCACTATTTAGTTTCCTTGGAAGATGTCAACTCTAATGTTCTCTTCTCTGAGTAGCAATGTCATTGTGACAATCTTCTTCACAGAGAAGAATATACTTCAAATATTTATGCTCTGATGATCACATTACCAGTGGGGCTAGTAAGTATTGATCTACAGCCGAGAAAACCTGGTGAGCTAGTGTTTTCTTCCAGAGGGTATCAATACAATGTTTATTCACGTCAGTTAAAAAACTGAAGAATTTTTCTTGAATTTTTTTCTAACTTGTGGAGTATTTTGCAAAAGTGAAAAAAAGAAGTGAAAGGGGAAAAACCCACTTTTTTTCCAGCTATTTTGTCTTTCATTTTCTCATGGATCATAATAGAAACTTCCACCACTTTAGTCCCACTGGCAGAGTATGAGAATTACAGTCTCCCTTTTAAAAAATTAACTGTCCTAGGTTGTTTGGTATCCAACATCTGAGTACCACTGGTTTATATATTTTTTATGGCTTTTTAATTGTTTTGAATAGGAGAATAAATCCTGTCGGTGACTACTTCTTGGCCAGAAATAGGTATTTTTCACTGTACCTTCTCTCTCTTCCTTCTAAGTACTTTAAACTTCACAAATTTTATCTAATCTCCTGAGTTAGACTTTAAGCTTTGTAAAAATAATTCTTTGCTTTTACATTCCTTATGTGTTTGTTTACTAAAATATTTCTAATATTTAAAGACAGTAAACACATCTTTCCTGAAAAGAGCAGAAGGGAGAATAGAACGTCTGAGGACATAATACAATACTTCTCAAAAATTCATGGGAAATATGCTTCCTACTACAAAATATGCATTTTACTGCACATTTATTTTTATGTAATTACCATTGCTTTACCTTAAAATTTTCATATTTATTCCTTAGGTTTTGCACATTCTGGTTTTGCACTACATCTTTTAATTTGGAATGCAGCTGCACTCTATGTTTTTAATTTCTAGTCCCACATATCCAACTATCTAATGAATATTTCTACTTTGACACATTAACATCAGTTCACAAGGAACAAAACTAAAGTCATCGATTTTTCCTTTAAAATAACCCATGAGCTAACTTCCCTATTTCTAGTAATACTACCTCCATTATTTTTTCAATATGATTTAAGACAACTTTGAGTCTATATCTCACTCCACATAGCTCATCATTTAGCTTCCTTAAATGTTCCTCTCAAATCTCCCAAATATTTGTCTTTTTGTTATCATTTCTCATGAAAACCTTTATTAATACTTATTTTCTAAGACACATCACCATTGTAAATAATAGACACATACATTTCATTGTTTTTGTCTCTGCTAGACCTTAAGCTCAATTGGGGTATAAACACAGTGAACAGCACATAATTTAGAAAAAAATTTACTGAAGTTAAATTTATCATATTATTTCATGCTTTATTTTGTAACACATCTTGAATCAAAACTATTCTTTTTACTCCCTTCATCTACCACAGTTCAGGCTAGTACCACTTAAAAATGTACCCACTTCCTCACATATTCTTCTAATTCAATTTTTTTTTCTTTTTTTTTTTTTTGCAGTACGCGGGCCTCTCACTGTTGTGGCCCCTCCCGTTGCGGAGCACAGGCTCCGGACGCGCAGGCCCAGCGGCCATGGCTCACGGGCCCAGCCGCTCCGGCACGTGGGATTCTCCCAGACCGGGGCACGAACCCATGTCCCCTGCATTGGCAAGCAGGCTCTCAACCACTGCGCCACCAGGGAAGCCCTCTAATTCAATTTTAAATGCATATTGCAATAATATCAATGTTCTTAACATGCCATTCCTATCATGTTAGTCTTATTGCTTAAAAAGTTTAAAATGTCTCCAAATACCTAGGGAATAGGGTCTCCATTCATTCCATTTGCAGCCCAGAACTCCATAACCTGGTTTCATTCTAACTTCCCAAAAATACTTCACGACAATTATATATTTTCCTCTCCTTCTACAATTAATTATCAGTTAAGTCAATTTTATATTCTTAGTAACTCTCAAATTTGATTGTTTCTATCTTCTTTGCTATCAGCTCATTTCAAGCAACCATCATTTATTCCTTGATTACCCCAAGCACCTGCTAAGTTATCTCCCTGTTACCTCATATTCACTTTGATATATTTTCCTTATTGCTCCTAAAGGGTGTTAAAAACAGACAAAACTATAGATATATTTTCCCTGTTAAAAACCCTTTGGGGGGGCTTCCCTGGTGGCGCAGTGATTGAGAGTCCACCTGCTGATGCAGGGGATATGGGTTCGTGCCCCAGTCCAGGAAGATCCCACATGCCACCGAGCGGCTAGGCCCGTGAGCCATGGCCGTTGGGCCTGCGCGTCCGGAGGCTGTGCTCCGCAAAGGGAGAGGCCACAATAGTGAGAGGCCTGCGTACTGCAAAAGAACAAAAAACAAACAAAAAACAAAAACAAAAACAAAAAAATCCTTTGGTAGCTCACCATTGTCCTCAGGGTAAATCTGTATGTTACAGTTTGACTTATGAGGCTTATCATATTCTTATCTCCAAATACCTTTCTAACCCCATTATTCAACAGCCTGTGTCTCATATATTCCAACTCAGATGACACAGGACTTGTTACACTTCGTTCTAAGAGTACATTATATTCTCACTCAGTTCCTAAACTTGCAAATGTAATCACCACTGCCTAATAAATTACCCACCCCCAATTCAAACTTTATTTGGTGAATCTCTCAGAGACTTCAGGTCTCCCTTTTACTAATTTTTTTCTGGAATTGTTTGCTGTCCAAGGCTATATGTTCCCATATAGCTTTCTTATGGTTTTCAAACTCAAGTATGGACACCAATGTGGGTTTGCAAAAATGTTTCAAGGAGTATGTAACATTGGCACTGATAGTTTTGAGGAAATCAGTTTTCAGAACCTCAATTTACAGGTACTCGTTTTACTTAATTTGGTCCACATGACAACATATTTATAATGGAGATATAGATTTTCCTTTACCATTTCTCAATTTACAATTAACTTTCTCTTACATTCACCTTTTTCTTTCTTTATTAAAAAAAGTGCATTACCTCTCATCTTGAGTCTTTCTTATAGCACATAACTCATGTCTGAGCCCTGGTTGTAAGCTTATTGATCATTAAAAATGATGTCTGATTATAGATCTCTGAGTTTTAACATATAACAGTGAAGGATATTAAGTAATTAAGTGGTATTCATATTTCAAATCTCCTTTTTTCTATCTACATATTTATGTAAATAAATTTTCTCAGCTCTTAAACCTATTAAAAGAATAAGGATAGAATTTATGGTAAAATTTGTCTTTTTCTTAGTATAATTAATATTTATCCTTGGATACTAAAACTAGCTAAAGAAAGCTTTATTCATCTCCTTAAGCTATCCATTGCAAATAATATTTTATTATTAATAATTTATCACAATTTTAATATATTCATATATTTTAATATAATAATATTACCGTAATGATTTCTCAACTCATAAATATTGACGTTTAGAGCCCATTAGTTTACAGAAAATTTAAATGAAGAGTTACTGAGAACTAAAATAAGATAATCGATAAAAGAATTTTAAAAATCAAATATGTTACATTAAACTAAGTGAAAATTTGAGTTCAAGGAGAAAAATAAATTATAATTTCTGAATCCTGATGATAAGCTTGATCATTTATTTTGTAATAGATAATGGTGATTATCAAGTTGTCAATATATTTGAATTCCATTAGCTATATTTACTAACAACAATATGTATAATCCCTGGAATTATAGCTCTTGAAGCTATTTAAACTTTTGAAAAAAAATATTTCATTTTAAACATAGTAAGTATATAATTTTATGAAATTTTGTAAAGGACTTGTTTAATTTTGCCTTCTTCACTAAACACTAAGACTATTAGGGGAAGGGGTAATGAATTATTTCCCTGCTTTGTTACCCTCATACCTTTGTTCTTTTTTCTCCAAGTATTGAAATTCTAAACATTCTTTTTTTTATAACCCTTTGATTGCAGTTTATTAATTTGCTGATTGCATTATAATCACAGCAATGTTGCTTTTTTTTTTTTGGCCTTCATGGAGTTTATATTTTTAGTTTTTCTTTTTTATTGGAGTATAGTTGCTTTACAATGTTGTGTTAGTTTCTTCTGTACAATGAAGTGAATCAGCTATATGTATATCTATATCTCCTCCCTCTTGGGCCTCCCTCTCCCCCCGCCATCCCACCCATCTAGGTCATCACAGAGCACCATCTGAGCTGAACTCCCTGTGCTATACAGCAGGTTCCCACTAGCTGTCTATTTTATGCATGGTAGTGTATTTATGTCAAACCTAATCTCGCAATTTGTCCCACCCTTCCCTTCCCCCACTGTGTCCACATGTCCATTCTCTATGTCTACATCTCTATTCCTGCCCTGCAAATATGTTCATCTGTACCATTTTTCTGGATTCCACAAGTATGTGTTATTATATGATATTTGTATTTCTCTTTCTGGCTTACTTCAGTCTGTATGACAGACTCTAGGTCCATCCATATCTAAAGAGACACATCATATCCTGCTTCTTTTTTAAACTACCTCTGATCACCCCAGGTAACCCAAAAGCTTCTTCCTTTAAACTCTGTTGGTCACTATTTCTGTTACTATGGCATAGTGTATCTATTTTGTCTCACCAGAGCTGCATTTTTCTTTATTTGTAATATACACTGAGGGAATTCCCTCACAGCCCAGTGGTTAGGACTCTGAGCTTTCACTGACGAAGAGCTGGGTTCAATCCTTGGTCAGGAGCTAAGATCCCATAAGCAGCAAGGACAATTTAAAAACAATTTTTAAAAATACACCTTTACATACAGATGCATTCTTTCTCTTACACTATTAATATTATCCACTAATCTCAAATAATTTTGTAAATCTACAGAAAATGTATTGTCTAATATTGATTAGAATATAAGTTCCTTCAGAGCAAGGGTCTTGCCTGTCTTCTTTTCCATCCTACCAAGGGTACCTATCGTGTTGCCTGACACATGAGAGGTATTCAAACATTTGTTGAATATATAAAATAAGCCAAGGACTGTATTTATTAAAAATTTAGATTAAAATGTCTAGCAATGCTTTTTGAAGATATGTCCTAGAATTTAGTTTTCTCAACTTTAAAATAATAATAAGCAACTCTGGGTTGATGCTGCCATACACTAATAATTAAGGGTATCAATTCATTCACTTAATGTGGTTTAGTACCATGGGAGCTTTTATGTTTTTGAGTAGGTATTAAACAAAACTTAGGTTTTCAATCTCAAATGCTAAAAGAACAAATAGTTGGAACAGCAGCATAAGAAAATGTGCCAGAGAAGTCTACATTTTTTTGAGATGAACTCTTCTGTCACAATATTCAATTAAAGCTGTCATTTTGTCTCCTGAATCCCTTGGTTAGAAACATGACAGAAAGGTTTCTGTATAGTCATGGAGATTGATTTAGATAGCTGTGAGCATAAGGGAATAATTTATTCTCTTGATAATTCTCTACAAGATGTCCTTAATATTTCAAATGCATTTCACTTTTGGATATTTAACATTACTTCTTATTCCAGAAATTATACTCAGAATAATAAATTGGCAATATATTTTTCTTTCTTCAACTTTCATTAAGATGAACCACATAAAACTGTATTGTGGTTCCTCTGAGGAGCACCTATTTTGTGGGTGGCTTGATGATCCTTTAAAGTGTACTCTAAGTTGACTTTTCACATTCATTCTTTTTAGTCTTAGAAAAGTTTGCATCTGGCTTAACATAATGGTTTCATTTCATGAGTTTTGAAATAAAAGATTTTCAGAAATTATCTGAATGAGAAAAGTTTAAGATGAAAAATCAGTAATGGGAAATTTCAATGAAAACTGTCCTTAGAAGCTACACAATTAATTTTCTGCATTAAATGGACTTCCGACTCAAAAAGACTTCTGTGTTGACAGAGTCCCTGGTCATCAGGACAACTGCTCTGGCTATGACCAATGGGAAGAGCCAAAACCACCCTTTGAGAATTAAAAAAAAAATATATATATATATATATATATATATACATATATATATATATATATATATATATATATATATATATATATATACACACACACAAATATATACCGATCCTGAAAAGAAGCTATAGGACAAACAGAGAAAAATCACATGTTTGCAAAGCAAAGCATATGATACCTAAAATATGCTACATTTCTATAGCATGAATAAAGGTCACAGTACTAAATAAAGTGAAGAAATAAACTTTCATAGAATAATTGAGCTCTCTTACTTCTGAGACATTCCTAGTTGTCCTACACTAAGATTCACACCACTTGAAGGTGTATCCCATTCCCACAAGGGATCACTGAAGGCTTATTCAATTCACTGGGTAACCCTGCAGTGTTCAGTCATTCCTTTTGCTCACTTTCCCTATTTCTCTCAGTTTTTCCCCACTGCCATTCCTTTTATGATCCAATATAAAAGAAGGAACCTATGGACATAAACTTAGTTAGCTTCTTTTCAGGTTTGGGGTATAGTAAACATAATTTTCAAGATTTATTTGCTTCATTTTGCTTCAGATCTTCTGTTTCTTCCTTTGCTCACAACTTTTGTGATTTCTTGCATTAGGTTTGGGTTATAATGGCATTTGGTACTGTTATTAAAATTTTCACTTATTTTTGTTTTTATATTTGTTTGTTCATTTTTTTAGATATTAGATAAAATAAATTTTGTAACAAAGATTGAATCTTCCATTGCTTAAATCAAATATTCATCACGATGAATCACCTCTAACATCATAAATTTTTAGGAAGTAATTTCAATGATGAATCAAAGAAACTGCTTCACGTATTTTCTCAATTACTGTTCACATTCTCCCTCTGAGTTTCCTCCCTTTCTCAAAGGCTCTCCTTTTCCACATTGTTACATAATTTTCTTAATTGCAATTTTTATATGTTCTAATCCAAATAAGAGAAAAAAAACTTAGAGGCAACATATTTTGAATCTGGGAAGGGCTATACAAAGTCTGACAGCTTCAAATCCAGGCCCTGACACTTCTTAGCTTTATTATGTCATCAAGTTACATATTCCTCATTTTTATTTATAAAATAGGAAAACTAATAATTGTCCTTCAGGACTGATTTATAAATAACATTAAAAATATATGGACACTTTTCAGCAACACTTCCTGGTGTAAAATATGTGTTTAATGTAAAAAATTAATGATCAGAAACCCCAATTAGAGTTGGGAGACCAGAACAGGGAGTTTTCACAGTCTGCAATGATAGTAGAGCCTAAAAGGAAGAACAGCTCCTTTCCTTGAAAGAACTCAGCCAATGAAAAGCCATGGAGTCTTTGTTTACCATAGCCTCCCAATTTCATTTTTCTCTCAATAAGAGCATTCTCTTTCCCATAGTGTGTGGGGACTTGTATGTGGTTCCCCATGGTTGCAGACCCTGAATAACAATTCTTTGCTGATTCTGAATAAACTATCTTTGCTGGAGAAATATCTGGCAGTCTTTTTGTTTCAAGTCAACCCCAATAATTTAAGGTTTCTATTTATAGTTTTTTTTTTTTTAATCTTCCCATAATTATCACTTACTTGTTTCAGCTACTGCTATTGGCATGATTTATTGTGGCCCATTACCATAACAATCTACCACAATACTTAAGGAAGATGTACAATCTGGTAATTACTTTAAAACTTTTGAGTATAAACCTCAATTTGGTTTGTTTGCTTGTTTGTTTATTTGTTTGTTTTAGCAGGTAAGATTCAGTTTGACATAGGACTAAGGACTTTGGACTGAGAGTCGACAATTTCATATTAGTTCTTACAGTCACTGACTATTTGGGTGAATTTCAGAAATAATACTTATATTATTTCAGTTTTATATAGTATTTTACAATTTACAATTGGTTTTCTAATCTGTTTTATATCGATTACTTCAGTTAATAAATGGCTTTGGTCTTTGCTTTCATCATTTGAAATTTAAGGGATTCTGTATTATGTAATCTCTGAAGTGCCACTTGATTCTAAATTTTTTTTTTAAATTCACACTTAATATTATACAATTGCATCAGAACTTTACTGTGAAGTTTTAGCTCATAGCAATTTTTACTTTGAAGTAAATTCTACAGATAAATACATTGCTTATTTAAAAGGAAATTGATTATTTGTCCAGTAGGGTGCCATTTTTTGAATGACTCTTTCAAGGTATATGGAAATAGTCAAATGACTTAAAGAGTGATGTGTCATCCAAATTGAAAAATTTATTAATAGAATGATTAAAATATAGGAAGATTATGGCTCCAAAACTAATTTAGTTCAAGTTTAAAAACGTGAGTATGTACAGTATGTTAGGCTTTTATCTAGATACTGTGTCTAAAAGATGAATAAAATATTATTCTTAAATATCTTAACATTAAATGCAAGCCTAATTTCATTTCTTAATCTATCACCTAGTCCTTCAGGTACAATAACAAAATAATTATGACATTACAATGACTTCTAATATATGTAAATAATTTCAATAAAGAAAAGAACCCTGTTATATGATAAAAAATCTGATTTGTAGTAGATATTAACATATTTGCCATTATATAGAATTTATTTGGAATTTTTGAGATTTCTGGATCTACTTAAGACAAATTCCTAAGTAGAACTGTTTCCCATTGCATAGGCCAAGAATTTTACATTTAAAATATTTTGCTGTATTATTTGTAGATTTTTAGGACCTCCTTAATTTCTTAGAGTATGCTAACCTGAATTCCACCTTACAATGTTTTATAATGTAACATGGAATCACCTTTATTTACTTTATTCTGTTTGAATGCTATGTTCTTGCTCAGTTTTATTCTAAGTTTTATTCTAAATATTGGGGTGGAAACAATGAGGAATGGTTTCAGACCATTGAATTTAGATAGTAATTTACTTATTTTTTTCTCTTTCTTATCATTTCCCTTGATTTTAAGCTATGATCTCAGGTGTCACTGAGAAGAGTATACTTTCTTCTTTCCCTACAAGCATCTACTTTCATACATTAATGCTACTTTATTGATTGGGTATGGAAAACAGACAATTCTCTAAGACTGTGTTAGGACTTAGTGTAAACTTACGACTTCCCTATCATGCTCCTTTTACACTTATTATCTCTCCTCTGTTGAGTTCATTCAGGATAGAATAGCTCTTATTTTCTAGATATAGTCAATCCTCATTATTTGCAGCTTTTGCATCTGAGAATTTGTCTGCTCATTAAAATTTATTTGTAACCTTGAAATCAACACTTAAAGTGTTTTCCTGATTGTTTACAGATGTGTGCAGAGTAGCAAAAAATTTGAGTCACTCCATGAGTGCATTCCCAGCTAAGTTTGCCTTCTTGTTTCAACTCTCATACAGAGATGACCAGAGGATGAAGAGTGCACTGTAGTGAAAGAAGCTCAGGGCCTGGGGTCAGTTGAATGGTATTTGAATCCAAACTTTGACACCTGTTAGTGGGGTGGCCTTGGACAAGTCACTTAAAATTCTGAACTTTGTTTTCTATCTTGAAAAAAAAAAAAGAATAATATTCTAGGAGGAGTTGTTTGTAGAATTTAAATCTATCTATATCTATTCATCTATTTATCTATTCATCTATCTATCTATCCATATATTTCCAACAGCAATACATTTTGTCAGTGAGAAAGATCCATTCTTAGATTTTCTGTAAGAACCACTGCTCAATAATTTAAGGAAAAAATTAAAGCAATAATAAGTATATCCTATATTCTAAGTATAACAAGGCAAGTTTTATATCATCTGCCTTGGTTTCTCTCCTAGGACCATCTCTGTAAGTCTAACTGCATACTAGACACCTTGCCTAAGTGCCTTACTCCATGATTTTCATATTTAAAACTAGACTTAAGACCCTGCCTAATTTTTAATCATTGTTTATTCTTCAACAAGTTAATAATTTATTCTCTACCTAGATCTCTAACCTACAAAACTTAGCATAATGTTTAATATCATGGACAATAGGGATGGACATAAACAGCCTTCAGACTGGGTCTTGGGCCTTCCACTTACTAGCAGTATGACTCTTGGGCAGTTCGACAGACTCTCTGATCATTAGTATCCTCATCTATATCTTCAGTACAGATAATAGAAGTACCAAATTTAGAGTTTTGTTTTGTGTGATTGTATGTGTGTATATGTGGGTATTAATGGAATAATATGTATAAGAAACTATAGAGTGTCAAAGATATACTGAATCTTATTATTTTTACATATACTATTGATGGGAATGTAAATTGGTACACTACTATGGAGAACAGTATGGAGGTTCCTCAAAAAATTAAAAACAGAGCTAGCGTATGATTCAGCAATTCCACCTCTGGGTATTTATTTGAAGAAAATGAAAACACTAATTTGAAAAGATATATGCACCACTATGTTCACTGCAGCATTATTTATAATAGCCAAGGTATGGAAACATCAGTGAAGTGTCCATCAACATATGAATTGATAAAGAAATTATGGTATATATATATATATATATACACATACATATATGTATACACAATGGAATATTATTCAGTTACAAAAAAGAATGAAGTCTTGCCATTTGTGACAACATCGATGGACTTCAAAGGCATTATGCTAAGTTAAATAACTCAGTCAGAGAAAGAAAGAGAAAGATGATAGGTACCATATGATCTCTCTTATATGTGGAGTCTTAAAAGAACAACAATAAGCCTATAGATACTGAGAACATGATTGGTGGTTGTAAGGGTGGGGTAGGGTGGGAGAAAAGGGTGAACTGGGTTTTTGTTTTACTTTGCTTTAGTTTAAATAAATTGAATAAAAATTTTAAAAGTCCTATATCTCTCTAAATTTCTCTCTATATACTAGTCTATATGTCACTCCAGTTTAATACATAGTTTCTCTTATAACTACTTGACTCTACTGTTGTCAGGATATAGTAGAATGAAAACTTCTGCAGTAAATCAAAGAACACATCAATGGAATCAAGAGATTTGAATTTAACCATGGTCTGCCTTCTACTATCACTGATGTTTAACTTTATATACAACATTACACACAATGCCTGTCACATTGCATATATTCAGATGGTCACTGCCTAAATGGATAAAGTTAATTTTCCATGTCTCTGTTTCTGAATCTATCAGAAGCAGGTTTTATTTGATGAGTACTGTGTGAATAAGTTAGATAATAAATATAAAGGAAATATCTAGAGTGGTTGAGGGTAAGTAGTGATTAACGAGTAACCATTCTTTTTATTGTTGTTATTATCTACATTTTCATTAAGTGTTGGTGACTTAAGTACTACTTGGAAAGGAGGCAGCTATAAGGATAGAAAAAAGGAGAGGCCTCTTAGGAGGCTACATTTGGAGATAGTTGAGCTGTACTAAAAATACAGGAGTTAATTTTTGATAACTCATGCTGAAATCGATCTGTACTCAAACCAACGGACATTTTCTGTCTTGAAACACTAGCCTTCATCACTACACTCTCAGTTAATGTATTTCTTAGTTAATTTATTGTGCAATTATTTATTGAGCACCTATTCTGCTCTTGGCTTTACACTAGATACTGGGAATATATTGTGGAAAAAATTAGTCAGGGTTCCCACCCTCGAGGATCTTACTGCCTACTGCGAAATATAGATAATAAACAACAGATCAACTAATTAAATGTAAAATTTCAGAGTTGCTAAGTACTACAGGGGTACAATGTATGGGGTTCTATGAAAGGATAAAAATACAAAGAAGATAGGTTGTTTTGTCCAAGGACATACAGCAAGTGGGTAATGGAATTTTAATCTCAATGCTAGGATTCTAGTAATGACATTCTTTCTGCAACAGTAGGCTCCCTTCCTTTATAATTTTAAATTAAAATTTTTACATTAACTGTTTAAATATACTTCTGAATTTTTATTACTTAACATGGAACTATTTCTATTATGACCCTTTTTTATTGGTACAAGTGTTTTCTTTATATTGGCATAGTGTTATTTTATCTTGATTTTTCTTCTAATACTTGTTTCTATGATGGGATTCATTTCAAAACCAAATAATATTTTAAAAGGTAATTCTATATCCACTCTATCAAATGAAAAGTTTTCGTAAATAATTTTACTCAAAAGTAAACACATTAATGAAATTAACTACTAAAAAAGAAAATAATTGCCATGAAAAGACATGAAGAAACCTTAAATGCATATTAACTAAGTGAAAAAAGGCAATCTGATAAGCCTACATACCATATGATATCAATTAGTTGACAATCTGGAAAAGGTAACACTATTGAAAACAATAAAAAGATCAGTGGTGGGGCTTCCCTGGTGGCACAGTGGTTGAGAGTCTGCCTGCTGATGCAGGGGACACGGGTTCGTGCCCCAGTCCAGGAAGATCCCAGATGCCGCGGAGCGTCTGGGCCCGTGAGCCATGGCTGTGGAGTCTGCGCGTCCTGAGCCTGTGCTCCGCAACGGGAGAGGCCACAATAGTGAGAGGCCCGCGTACCACAAGAAAAAAAAAAAAAAAAAGATCAGTGGTTGCCAGAGATTTGGGGTGGAAGGGAGGGACAAACAAATAAATGGGAGTGTAGAGGATTTTTAGGGCAGTGAAAATAATGTGTATGATACTGTAATAATGGCTACATGTCATTATACATTTCTCCAAACCCACAGAATGTACAACACCAAGAGTGACCTCTAATATAAACATAGACTTTGAATGATTGTGGTGTGTCAATGCAGGTTCATTGATCATAACAAATGTACCACTCTGGTGGGGGATGTTGATTATGGGGAAATCTATTCATGTGTCAGGGCAGGGTGTTTATGGGAAATTTTATACCTTCCTCTTAATCTTTCTTTGAACGTAAAACTGCTCTAAAAATAAGGTCTTAAAAAAGAAAGTAATCATCCTTAGTAGTTAAATATGTAAAAGATTATCATTTCCAATTTTGAACATTTATAAAACAAATCTCCATTTTGTTAATTAAAGTTGTATGATTAACCCCTTTGAGTAATTGTTTCTCCCCAGGAAGTAAGGAATAGCCCTAAAAGTGTTTTAGAATACTCCTGACAAATTTTACAAGCTGATTTAAATGCATTACCATGAGGTTGTATGTTCATTTGAAATATCTTACCACAATTGCTAATTCCTGACAATAACTTTTAAAATATATTTAAAAATACATTGAATTAGAATTATGATATAATTGACCTAATAGTAAATCTATCTCTGCATATAACTGGACTTTTAACCTTGCTCGATTACTTTTCTTAATCTGCATGAACTATTTGATCAACAAAATACTAATGATTCGTACCATCCCTTCCTGATTTCTTATTTTAAAATCTCCAGATTTGGCCAGTAGCCTTGTCTACAGAAAAAAAAAAAAAAAAAAAAAAATATATATATATATATATATATATATATATATATATATATATTTAGATTCTTGATTCTTGTGTAAGTCTTGCTTATGGTAACACTGGGCCTGACCAACATGACTTAATTTGGGCATCTGGACATGAGACGAAATGTTACGAGTAGACTTTGATAAATGTTAAAGAGATTGCCTCCTGGAGTGTTGTTGCTATCACAGTGCCTGGTATGGTATGGCCACCTTGAGAAAGAGGGAGAAAAAGACACAGACCCAGATATACCAGCTTTCCCAGATAAGCCACTCTTAAGTTGACCTTACAGCTGAAGACACCACATGCATGAGTCCGTGTGGGAGCTACAGATGAAATTAAATAACTAAATTTAGTGAGAAATAATAAATTATTGTTTTAAGCCACTAAATTTTGGGGTGATTTGTTAAAGAGGAAAGATTAACTGAAATAAGTAATTACACACTAAATTTAGCAAATCTCTCAAGTATTATTTGATCATATTGTAAAGAGCATTTTAAGTATTGTTATTAATTTTCAAACCACACTAATATTATGTTTTGAATAAGCAATTAAAGTTCTTTAACATTTTCTTTTCCAGGGAACAGATTGCAGAAGAAAGCCAAAATTCAATAATTTCTATTTAGCAAATGGTTTCTGTTTATCATTAAAACTGATGTTCAAGATCATTATCCATGAACTTTCAGTGCAGTTAGGAAAATCACAAATGTTCAACATAATTCTAAAAACTAAAACTCATTAAAAGGTCTGTTGAGCAGTTGGAAACTCCGTGAAGGAACAAACAATTTTTGGTTCTTTTTGTTTCCACTAGTATAATGGCAAGCTCATCTTAGGTAGTGAGAAATTTCTGTATAAAATAACAAGAGTAAATCTCTATTCTAGGAACTTTCTTGTGCAGATTTTCATGATTCCAAAGGATGAAAGTTCCTAGGGTAGAGGCTCACTCTTGATAGTTACAAAAAATTATAGTTGTATTAGATTTTGACATGATTATTTTAATTAGATAAATGATACAATGATTATAAAATTGAAAGGTTTCTAGGCTTTTAATGGTTTCTTTTCAAAAAAAAATATTTCTCTACAAGTTTCTTTAAAAACTTGTGATAAATTGTGCACATGATGATGTACTCATTAGCTATTAGTAGTGGAACACATTTACAGATTTTAGCCCCTCACAGTTTATGTCAACTAAACATCTTGTTTATTAACATAGTCAAAGTTCTGCTTCTTCTGTAGGCAGTGTACATAGAAACTTTATTTATCATTTCTTGGGTCTCTTGTAGTCATACATTGTAGGATTCTGCCTGATGCTTTCCAGTTATATTTTTCCAAAAAAAGGATGATATTTGAAAGCCTCTCATTCTTTGCATATTTACTTCTTATCTAACACATTTATCAAATTTCAAAAAAAATAAAATGTTAATTTACTACTATAAAAATTTTGTACAATAAATGTATAACATTATTATAAAATAATTCACTCAAGCAGCTCATGCTGATTGCTCTGTGATAAAAGCAGACACTTAACATTGCAGTTTCCACATAATCAATATTTTATAAGTGCTTTATGCAAGTTGATTATGAGTAAACATAACCACAATAACCCTTGAGTTAGGAAATTTATTATTCCTATTTTACAAATGAAGAAACTGTGGAATTTATGTAATGCCCTCAGGGTTATATGGCTGGTAAGTAATAGAGCTAGAAAATAAATGGAGGAAACGAGTTGTATTTTCTTCTGTTTTCAGCATTGTGCTAAATACTCTGGGAGATAGAAAAGAACTGCAAGATACAATTTTTAAGTTTAAAAGGTCAAGGGGATAAACAGTTGAGAAGTGTTTAATAAATATGAAAAATGACATGCATAAAAGAAAGCATTAAGTTTAATATTGAGTTGTGTGATAGAGAATAACTATATCAAATTATTCTTATTAGCACTAAGGAACAGAATTTATTTTACATATACAAACGTCAATCCCTACAACAATTCTATAAGATAGATATAATTATCACCTTTTAATAAGTGAAGAAATTGACGTTCAGAGTTTAAGTAATTTACCCAAGGCTAATCAGTAAGTAAATGAAGATGCTAATATCTAACCTTGTAGCTGTGTGAATCAGAGTATGTGCTCCCTTTGTTACAGCACACAGAAAAAAGTATTAATGACAGTGGGCCTGGAGAAAGAAGGGCTGGGATTTCCCTTAGCTTTCAAACATAGAGAAATTTGTAATAGATTCAAAAGTGAGAGAAAAGCACTCTGGAAAAGTAGCGGGGAGGCTTTCTGGATAAATTTGGTTTTTGAAAGCCAGGCTGAGGAGTAGAGATGGGTATAGGAAATTTTTGAAGAAAGGGATGAGGGTCAATTGGATTTCTTAAAGGTAGACTAGCCTAGATTATATTGACTATAGCTGAGACTATAGCCTAGCAAATTAATAGGAAAGAGATCTTTGGTTACAGAAATAGAACTGTAAAGAAAGATTCAGACATAATCAATTACATTTACCCTGGTAAGATCTTACTTCAATAAAGAAATTTTCAAATGACATTCATATAGTATATAGACTAGATTGGATGACTGAATATAAAAGTGAAAGAGAATAAAAACCAGATTTTTTCAAAGATAGTTTAAAATCTTTATTACATACAAACTGATAGTTTCACTGACTGAAATAGAAAAAGATAGAAAAAATAATAATTTGTGGGTGAAAGTGATAATGAAATCAGTGGTAAATTTATTGAAAATGAGGTGATATTGAGATAGCAAGTGAAAAAAAAAAATTTAAGATAAGTAGGAACATATGCCCAGATCCAGGAAAGCAGAGAGTATCTAAATAATGTGATCAATAGCACATGCTCCAGACCAGAGGGCAGAGAGCAGAAGCAAAAAGAACTAAAATTCTGAAGCCTGTGGAACAAAAACCACATTCACAGACAGATGGACAAGATGAATATGCACAGGGCTATGTACCAGATGAAGGAACAAGATAAACCCCAAAAACCAACTAAATGAAGTGGAGATAGGCAACCTTCCAGAAAAAAGAATTCAGAATAATGATAATGAAGATGATCCAGGACCTTGGAAAGAATAAACACCTAGAAGAATTAAAGAAAAAACAGAGATGAACATATAATAACGGAAATGAAAAAATACATTAGAAGGAATCAATAGCAGAATAACTGAAGCAGAAAAACGGAAGAGTGACCGGGAAGACAGAATGGTGGAATTCACTGCCACGGAACTCAATAAAGAAAAGTAATGAAAAGAAATTAAGACAGCTTAAGAGAGCTCTGGGACAACATTAAATGCAACAACATTTGCATTATATGGGTCCCAGAAGGAGAAGAGAGAGAGAAAGGACCTGAGAAAATATTTGAAAAGATTATAGTCAAAAATTTCCCTAAATTGGTAAAGAAAATAGCCAACCAAACCCAGGAAGAGCAGAGAGTGCAAAGGAGGATAAACCCAAGGAGAAACACACAGTAATCAAATTGACAAAAATTAAAGACAAAGAAAAATTATATAAAGCAACAAGGGAAAAAGAACAAATAACACATAAGGGAATTACCATAAGGTTAAGAGCTGATTTCTCAGCAGAAACTCTACAAGTCAGAAGGGAGAGACATGATATATTGAAAGTGATGAAAGGGAAGAACCTACAACCAAGATTACTCTACCCAGCAAGGATCTCATTCAGATTCAATGGAGAAATAAAAAGCTTTAGAGACAAGCAAAAGCAAACAGAATTCAGCACCACAAAACCAGCTCTACAGCAAATGCTAAAGGAACTTCTCTAAGTGGGAAACACAAGAGAAGAAAAGGAGCTATAAAAACAAAACCCATAACAATTAAGAAAATGGTAATAGGAACATACATATCAATAATTACTTTAAACATCAATGGATTAAATGCTCCAACCAAAAGACACAGGCTTGCTGAATGGATAAAAAAACAAGATGCATATATATGTTGTTTACAAGAGACCCACTTCAGACCTAGGGACACAAACTGACTGAAAGTGAGGGAATGGAAAAAGATATCCCATGCAAATGGAAATCAAAAGAAAGCTGGAGTAGCAATGCTCATATCAGATAAAATAGACTTTAAAATAAAGAATGTTACAAGAGACAGGGAAGGACACTACATAATGATCAAGGGATCAATCCAAGAAGAAGATATAACAATTAAAATATATATGCACACAACATAGGAGCACTTCAATACATAAGGCAAATGCTAACAGCTATAAAAGAGGAAATTGAGAGTAACACAAAAATAGTGGGGGACTTTTCTTTAACACCTCACTTACACCAATGGACAGATCATCCAAACAGAAAATTAATAGGGAACCACAAGCTTTAAATGACACAATAGACAAGATAGATTTAGTTGATATTTATAGGACATTCCATCCAAAAAAAGCAGATTACACTTTCTGCTCAAGCACGCATGGAACATTCTCCAGGATAGATCACATCTTGGGTCACAAATCAAGCCTCAGTATATTTAACAAAATTGAAATCATATTAAACATCTTTTCTGACCACAAAGCTGTGAAATTAGAAATCAATTACAAGGAAAAAGCATAAATAAACACAAACACATGGAAGCTGAACAATATGCTACTAAATAAACGAGATCACTGGAGAAATCAGAGGCAATCAAAAATAACCTAGAGACAAATTAAAATGAAAACACAATGATCCAAAACCTATGGGATGCAGCAAAATCAGCTGTAAGAGGAAAATTTATAGCAATGCAAGCCTACCTTAAGAAACAAGAAACATCTCAAAAAAACAACCTAACTTTACACCTAAAGGAACTAGAGAAAGAAGAACAAACAAAACGCAAAGTTAGTAGAAGGAAAGAAATCATAAAGATCAGACCAGAAATAAATGAAATAGAAACAAAGAAAACAATGAAAAGATCAATAAAACTAAAAGCTGGTTCTTTGAGAAGATAAACAAAATTGATAAACCATTAGCCAGACTCATCCTGATAAAGAGGGAGAGGACTCAAATCAAGAAATTTAGAAATGAAAAAGAAGAAGTTACAAGAGACACCGCAGAAATACAAACCATCCTAAGAGACTACTACAAGCAACTCTATGCCAATGAAATGGACAACCTGGAAGAAGTGGACAAATTCTTAGAAAGGTATAACCTTCCAAGACTGAACCAGGAAGAAATTGAAAATATGAACAGACCAATCACAAGTAATGAAATTGAAACTGTGATTAAAAATCTTCCAACAAACAAAACTCCAGGACCAGATGGCTTCACAGGTGAATTCTATCAAATATTTAGAGAAGATCTAACACCCATCCTTCTAAAACTCTTCCAAAAATTGCAGAGGAAGGAACACTCCCAGACTCATTCTATGAGACCACCATCACCCTGATATCAAAACCAAAGACACAATAAAGAAAATTACAGAACAATATCACTGATGAATATAGATGCAAAAATCCTCAACAAAATACTAGCAAACAGAATCAAACAATGCATTAAAAGGATCATACACCATGTTCAAGTGGGATTTATCCCAGGGATACAAGGATTCTTCAATATATGCACATCAATCAATGTGATACACCATATTAACAAACTGAAGAATAAAAACCATATGATCATCTTAATAGATGCAGAAAAAGCTTTTGACAAATTCAACACCCATTTATGAAAATAACTCTCCAGAACGTGGGGATAGAGGGAACCTACCTCAACATAATAAAGGCCATATACAGAAATACCACAGCAATGGTGAAAAACTAAAAGCATTTCCTCTAAGATCAGGAACAAGAGAAGGATGTCCACTCTTGCCACTATTATTCAAAATAGTTTTGTAAGTCCTAGCCACAGCAATCAGAGAAGAAAAAGAAATTAAAGGAATACAAATTGGAAAAGAAGAAGTAAAACTGTCACTGTTTGCAGATGACATGATACTATACATAGAGAATCCTAAAGATGCCACCAGAAAGCTACTAAGGCTAATCAATGAATTTGGTAAAGTAGCAGGATACAAAAATGCACAGAAATCTCTTGCATTCCTATACACTAATGATGAAAAATCTGAAAGAGAAGTTAAGGAAACACTCCCATTTACCATTGCAATACAAAGGATAAAATAGGAATAAACTTACCTAAGGAGACAAAAGACCTGCATGCAAAGAACTATGACACTGATGAAAGAAATTAAAGATGATACCAATAGATGGAGAGATATACCATGTTCTTGGATTGGAAGAATCAATATTGTGAAAATGACTATACTACCCAAGGCAATCTACAGATTCAATGCAATTCCTACCAAATTACCAATGGCATTTTTTTTCCAGCAGTAGAACAAAAAAATCTTTTTTTTTTTTTTTTTTTTTTTTGGTCAATGTGACCTATTTTTATATTTTCTGAATTTTATTTTATTTATTTTTTATACAGCAGGTTCTTATTAGTCATCAATTTTATACACATCACTGTATACATGTCGATCCCAATCACACAATTCATCACACAAAATTTGTAGCAAGACACAAAAGACCCAGAATAGCCAAAGCACTCTTGAGGGAAAATAGCAGAGTGGGAGGAATCAGACTCCCTAACTTCAGACTATACTACAAAGCTATAGTAATCAAGACAATATGGTTCTGGGACAAAAACAGAAATATAGATCAATGTAACAGGATAGAAAGGCCTGAGATAAACCCACGCACCTATGGTCAACTAATCTATGACAAAGGATGCAGGGATATACAATGGAGAAAAGACAGTTTCTTCAATAAGTGGTGCTGGGAAAACTGGACAGCTACATGTAAAAGAAGGAAATTAGAACACTCCTTAACACCATACACAAAAATACACTCAAAATGTATTAGAGACCTAAATGTAAGACTTGACACTAAAAAATTCTTAGAGGAAAACTTAGGAAGAACACTCTTTGACATAAATCACAGCAAGATCTTTTTTGATCCACCTCCTAGAGTAATGGAAATAAAAACAAAAATAAATAAATGGGACCTAATGAAACTTCAAAGCTTTTGAGAAGCAAAGGAAACCATAAACAAGATGAAAAGACAACCCTCAGAATGGGAGAAAATATTTGCAAATGAATCAACAGACAAAAGATTAATCTCCAAAACATATAAACAGCACATGCAGCTCAATATTAAAAAAACAATCAACCCAATCCAAAACTGGGCAGAAGATCTAAATAGACATTTCTCCAAAGAAGACATACAGATGGACAAGAAGCACATGAAAAGCTGCTCAACATCACTAAATATTAGAGAAATGCAAATCAAAACTACAATGAAGTATCACCTCACACAACTTAGAATGGACATCATCAGAAAATCTACAAACAACAAATGCTGGAGAGGGCATGGAGAAAAGGGAACCTTCTTGCACTGTTGGTGGGAATGTAAATTGATACAGTCACTATGTAGAACAGTATGGAGGTTACTTAAAAAACTAAAAATATAATTACCATATGACCTAGCAATTCCACTACTGGGTATGTACCCAGAGAAAACCATAATTCAAAATGACAAATGCACCCCAATGTTCATTGCAGCACTATTTACAATAGCCAGGCCATGGAAGCCACCTAAATGCCCATGGATAGACTAATGGATAAAGAAGATGT